>NW_010339039.1:0-42718 GCF_000700745.2 Antrostomus carolinensis
TTCCCTTTCCTCTCTCCTTTCCCTTTCCTCTTCCCTTTTCCTCTGCCTGTCATCCTGAACCTTTATAATCCAGAAATATTGCCTGGAATTTTTTAAGCTTTACCCTTGGGTAGATTTAACTCTTTGCTTTAACCAGTGAGTCCTCTTGTGTTTTCACATTGCTTATTTGATATTTATCTTATTTGAGTTGGAAAGCATGTTCCTTTTTTGTGGGTAATTTGTTTTAGCCAATCCACATGACTAGAAAATGAGCTGAAAATGCCTCAGAGGAATCAGTTCTTCTTAATGTATATATTGTTATGTCACTTATTTCTTCTTTACTCTTTGGACATTTACCAGCCAGTCTTACACAGGGTAATGCCACAAGTAGAAAAATGCTTATAAATGTACCATTAAGCAGAAGAAAAGCCTCCAGCTAGTTTTAGTGGTGATTTAATTAGTTATGAACAGCATAAATACTATGTGCATTTAGTCATCCTTCTCACATAGCAATTATGTGTATTAGGAGTCTTTATCCCTGCTTTCTGCATACGGACAGAGAAATATCTGTCTAATTTACCATTAATTATGTATATATGAGCCCTTAGTATATTCATAAGTATACATCAGCTAATTAGAGCTGTAGATGGGTCCAGATGCTCTTTGCTCCTTTTCTATCAGAACTGCCCTTTCACTCCCATCTCCCTCCAGACAATGATGTAGAAGGTTGATGCTGGTCCTACCCCCCAGGTTCCTGCTCCCCACAATGGAGCAGCATCACCATCAGATTTCAGCAGCCTGCCCTTCCTTCATCACTATCTCTGCTTTCCCATGGTCTCTGGGCACCTTGATACCCATCTCACTGAAGCCCTGGCAATCCTGTGATGTGGGATCTTGCCACGTACGAGCAGATTGTATATTAATGTATTTTTTATTTTAATTTTTTCCTCTCTAGATTATGAATATGTATCTTTTCTTAGAAGCTCAGGGGACAGACATATGACTGTAGGCTTAACTGGTCAAATCTAGCTTAGCACATGTTCAACCAGTGAGCCTACCTAGCTCCTGAAACCCTACCCTAAACCCTACTCCAGAAATTTCTGTAGGTATCAGATCAGGCCATGAAATCTTTAATTTCCCTACAAATGCAGGTGGTGGAGGAGAAGCTGAGGAAGGCTGGAGTTGTGGAGTATGACATGAGCCACTCCTGACACTTGTCAAATCTAATTTTCTCCAACTGGTCATCCAGTATCTGTGGAGTAGGTCACATATCTGGAGGGAAAATGAATTATCTGGTTTCTGAGCTCTGAGGGAGGCAGCAGCTCAACCATGACATCAAGATTGCTTTTCAGCCACCTTAAAAAAATCATGTTGGAAAAGGCCTGAGGTAAAATACCAGAACAGAGAGATAGTCTGGCACATGTGGAGGAGAAGACAGAGTTGTATGCCGGAAGGTGTAACTTAATGTCCCTTGATCTACTCTAGCAAGGGAGAGGGAACAGGTTGAATTGCAAGGTGAGGATGGGCAAAAGGTTGCCTACACCTACAAGAGTTTGCAGCTCTTGACTTACCCTCACCAGGGCCTCAGCCAGATTTTTACTATCCTGGGAGCAAAAACTGGTACTGTGATAGAAGAAAGATTGGAGGCATTTGCAGTTTTGGTGAGGGGACAGTGTCTCTGCAGGTATTTTTTGTGTGTCTGTTGGGCTTTCACCAATATGACCATGTCACTGAGTGAACATGCTGCACACTTTTTATGATAAACACCCATGAGGGCATTAGAGACCCAACCAGGCTGGATCTTTCTGCCCAGGTTCCCTAGACAAGAGGCAGCTTCAAACTGTCAGATGGCTTTGGGGATCTCGTTAGACAGACAGAGGTTTTTGCACGTTTCATTTCCACACACGTGAATTGGACTTGAGCAAAACTTCCAGTGAATTTGAGATCTTTGGCAAACTTCTCAGCTTCAGCCCCTTGTTGGTATCTGCCTCCTTCTGAGCAATCAAAATGGTGATGATAGAGAAAATAAAGCTACCATGGGAGATGGGGGCTGCTTTCCTCATTGTGCATCCGCCATCTCCAAGACTGTAACGTTAGAGCTGATGTCAAGTAGGAGCTCTCAAAAGCAGCTTGTTAGAAAGGATTTGGGTCAGGACTCTGTCTCTATCCCTTTTGTTTCTAGAACATTCTCTGTCTCTTAGACTTTTCCCTGTTTACCGTTGTTTCTAAATTCTTAAAGACTATTCTGAAAATCATTGAGGAAAGAGGTAATTGAAATTTCCCAGAGGGAATGCTTTAAGGTGGCGATGACTCAATGGTTGGCCAACATTGCTATGAGGCTTCCTATCCCATTGTCAAAGCTGGTTAACTAAAAGGCTTTCTCCCATCATGGACTGTCAGGCTGAATTTATCTTAGAGCATGAGGGTGAATCGATGAACTGATTAACAATTGTTGAGTGGGGTATTTTTGGAATTAGCACTGCTGTGATTTCCATGGCTTTGTTTGTGTTTTTGAATGTAAAGGACCATGATTGGGCCAAGGATAAATAGGAATAACTGTTGTAATTTCAATGGCTGGATTTGTCCCAGGGGAGGTTTTTTGGCTCACTGTGCAGCAGAGGAGACATTGGAGTAGGAGGCTTTGAAATAAAGTAAATCAATTGCTCTTCCTTCCTGTATTCCTTTCCCTTTTCTGTTTTAATATTATTGATGAAGTGACCAAAATGGTACCTGGGCATATCTAAAAAATCAATGAAAAAGTAAATCTTAAAAAAAATCAATTGTCCTGCAGCGTGAATTTAAATGTGACCTGTTTTTGCTGTACTGTGTCTATACTACATAAAGTACCTGGCTGTCAAGAGATGTATTTTGCTTTATTTCTTTCCATTGGATTTTTGCAGGAGCTAATTTCTTAAAAGAGGAAGAGACTGTTAATTTTTTTATTTTTTTTCCAGCAAAGGTCCCAAATACAAGCTCCCTACGTCAGAACTCTTCTGAACTTTGGAATCCTCCGAGGACTTCAAAGAGCTTCCTAATTGCTTTCAGTTAAGTAACGGTTTAACCAGCTTGATTTAAATTTCCTTCCAGTCTGTTTCTTCTGAGCTTTGTTCTCTTTTTCGACTGCACCTCTCAGACCACTATTCAGTATTTTACACTTTATGAGATCATTTTGCTTTGGTTTAATCTTCCAGATTCCACGTCTTTATCATTAATAGGCAGGTTCACCCCTACTCCATGCAATCTCCTGCTGAGGATTTACACAAACCAGAAAAGAGACATTTTGTGTAAAGTAGAGCAAAATGAAAAAGATCTGCTGTGACTATTGCTGCTGACGGAATGATATCAGGGAGGTCTCAGAGCCCACGTGGAAATATGTATTTTTCCATATTTATTATTAGTCATACAAAGCACACTTGTAAATCCCTGCTTAGACAACACTGCTCAAAGAACATGTTCTTCAGATCAGGGTCTTTAATGAACATGTATTGCTTTGACCAAACCTTCATGTTTTATGAGGAACTAAAGGGTGCGTAGCAGGTCATGGCCAACGATGGCTGGAAGGGTGTGTTTTTGAATGTGTAGGGACTGTAATCTCTGCTTGTCCAAAACAGGCTCTGTGGATGCAGAGAGAAGTTGTTTTACCCCATTAAAAGGGGTATATATTGGATTTTATGGAATGGCAAGTATATATCAGAAGAAATTCTCATAATGGCCATGTGCAAGGGTGGGATACACACCAGTCATCATTTTTAGTTTTGTTTGCTCTTCCTCACATGCAAAGCAAAGCAAAGAAGCAACTTGTCCGAAGTTACTTTGTGCCAAAGTCAGGTCTTTTGAGCACAAGGGCAGTATTCAGTTCAACAGTCCTACTTTCTCTAGGGATGTGACAGCATAATTTAGTTGTACTGTAATTTACTACGCCCTGCTACGTGTACTACATTGCAGGGAGGCTGACCAAGTTTGTAATTTCAGTGTATATGATCAACATGCTGCTCATTTTTCCATTATCAAGGAAGTCTGTAATTCATCTCCTTTACTCGTGTCTCATACCAGAGCATTTAATTTCCATGACTGTGAATTATCAGCATCCAATCCTTGAAGGTATGATTGCAGATAATAGCCTAAATTTTCCCAGGTGAATAATTACTTCGGCTGTCCAACTTGTGACATCTTTGAGGGCATTTTTTTTTTTTCCTACAGAGGAAATTGTTCAGCATTTTCTGAAGACCATGACCTTCTACAATGACTAAACCCTCTTTTGTTTGAACTTTTATTTGTACAAAGTCTGTTATTATGTGTCCTCAGTTTAGTTCTCTCACTCAGCCTCCAAAATGTTAATAAATGTATGGCAGAAAAAAGAACAGTGCTTGTGCTGTTAGACATTTTTTTTTCGAGGTTGCTGCCTGTAACATGTATTTAGAAATAAGATCTGCAAAACTGCCCAAATTACTTCAGAGCATAAGTTCTAGTGAAAGTTCTTGTGATCTGAGATTCTTCATTTGTGTGTATTGAAAAATCCTGTCCTTGTTGCCAGGCAATCCCTCTTTACAACAGTCAGAACAAAACGATCAGTTTGATATTTTGAAGTCATAAAGGTAATTAACTTCTCATTTCGCTCTCAAAAGGAATCAGACACTGTTAATGAAGTCCCGTTTCTATCTTTGAAACTCTCCTCTAGCACAGAAACATGGTCTTTTCTACAAATAATAGTCCTGATTCTACTAGATGTAGTGCAATAAATACCTGAGGCAACCTGTACATGAATCCAACCTCTCCAGGGCTTTTGACAAAGCAGCATCCCCAAAGTATGTGGTCAGTCTTAATATCCTTGTCACAAATATGATTTATCCTGAGTGCAGAGCCCCAGATGATGCCTGCAGGACACTTGGTGGCATGTGTGTTGAAATACAATAAACCTTGTTTTTGAATGAGCTGGGGGTTATCCCAGATATTCTTGGTCTACCTTACGCAACAAAAGCTCCATTTTTTTAGTAGAAGCAACATTTGGGAATTTGATGTGGTGAAGCAGAAGACCAGGCTAATTTCTAGCAAGTTGATGTTGTCAAGGGATTGTTTTATCTTCTCAGCATGTGTGAGTATCAAAAGAAGTTGTGAGTTTTAAGGATTGTATAAAAGTCCTCTGCGAGGCATTAATGAGGAGCACGTTGAAATGGTGAACACCTGGAGAACGTGGGTTATTCTGATACACTTTGCATGTGGTTACTGTGTTCTCAGAGACATCATTCCTCACTTATGCAAGTTGTGAGCTGTTCAACTAGTCCCTGGTGTGCGCAGCTGCTGGGTACCTGTTGTTTTGTACGCACATCTCCATGCCTACAGTTAAAAAATCAGGCAGAGTTTTAGTACATCCACAAACACAACGAGCTGTACTGAGCCAGCCACAAGCTTTCCCTCCTGTGGGTACAGATAGCAGCAAGCAGAGTATTTCCCTGGGAGGACAATTTGCATGGTTTATCATCTGTGGAAGTGAGAAGTTTTAAAAGACTCCATTGTAAATGATAGGAAAGCTCAGGTGCAGATGCTGTGGGACTGTCAGGGCTCGTGCAGGGTCTAGTTGATCTTTTCAGTATTTCATTTGTCTTCTCAGGTGCATCTGTTCAAAATTAATTTCTCCTGACTGGGCATCTTTACTCTGTGAACTGGTGTTGATCACTTCCATTAATATCAAGACAACCATTGACTTAACTGGACAGTCCTGTAACTATAATTGGTCAAAACATCTCAGAAATGTAGGTATTTTTCTGAAATTGTCTGTTACTTGTCCTAATGATAAAATATTACTCAAGTTTGCTTTAAGAAAGTGGAAACAAGAAAACCACTTACCTTGATCTTGCAGGGATTTTGACTAAGGGATATCATTAGATTGAAGAAAAGTGGTTGACTACAAAGTTTCACTCGCTAGAAAATGATTTTTATTATTTTTCAAACACTTCAGCTTTTTATTTGCCTGCTGTAATTGCAATGTGAAGTTCATTGTTTGGGAGAGGTATGTGTTTCCTGGTTATTCTAAGATTTGCAAAAATGCATTTGCTGTGTTATAGCTTAGTATTTTTATTGCTACTTCAACCAACATAGATCCCAGGTCATGGTTTAGGAAACACGGAGCAGCTGTGACCCCAGAGAGTGTCATGGTTTGGGCGAGAGGGTGCTGCTGGGTCTTAAGTACAGCTAAAGGTGCATGACACACCTTTTCTGCTGAGGACACCACCACAGGGAGCTGGACAGAGCCCATAAACTTCTCTTAATGGTCATTAAATAGTCAATGGCTTTTTATTACTGACCCATGGACTGAAATTTTCAAAATCAAGTCAGGCTCTTGAGCCTGTGCCCTGATGAGTCACTTGGGTATACCCCTGTAACTCTCAAGTGTCATTGTTTTAGAGGCATGAAGTCAGTGCAAATCTGGCACATCAATGCTTGTAAAGGTCTGACCTAGCATCAGTTTTGAAAACACTCAAGAGCTGGAGTGAATTACACTGATACCTTGACAAGCAACACAGCTCTTCCTCCCATCCCCACCCACATCATAAAGAGAGCCATTAATTTTCATAGGCCAATTTGTGAACTGTGGTCTCCTGGGAGCTACTCCACGCTCATTTTGTGGTAGCAGAAAGCCATGAGGCGGGTGAGATGGAGAGTGAGTAGAAGGAGTTGGCTCAGCCCCTGCATTAAAATCAGCCATCGTACCTGAACCCACACCAGAACACCGTGTTGGGAAAATGCTTAGCCTACATAAGCATCATGGACTGTAAAAGAATGTAGGAGCTCTCCTATTGCTTCCTGAAGTAGTTCATTCCTTGGCTGATTTAGTTCTTGATTTTATTTATTTTTTTTTATTATATCTTGACAGTTTTCTTCTTTCCCAAATAGCTACACCATCATTATTGCAATAAATGGAAACAACCATCCCCAAAGTTATACACTTTCAAATCAATATTTGGAGTCACGTCTACTTAGAATTACAAGCAGAGTCACAAAAATGTATTAAAAAAACCCACATTTTTTTGTCACCAGCTAAGCCAGCAACACATGATTATAATGGAATGACTAACTATTGTAATTGGGCATTGTATCACGTTGTATGGCTTTAATTTAAGAAAACAAGCAGCAATTCAATAACGTAGATGTTGGTATTGCTTTTGAAACACTTTCATGCCTGAAGGATAAGTAAATATCTTAAAAGAATTGTGGATTATTTCTCTTACAATACCTACAACAAAAAAAGAAGCAGAAAAGGCTGGTTTTTAAAGGAGACTGGTACTTGGTCAGGGAAGGCATCCTGCATCCCGTACCACCTGGGTGTGATGCAGAAGGGGTAGACTGAGGCAAAATGCCTGCCCATGACAATCACCCAACAGAGCTCGCGGAGTCACATGTGTTATATTCTTCTATATCCACCTTTTTAAAAAGTTGTTTTGGAAAAGTGAACCATTGTGAGCAATGCTGCACCGTCGCTTTCCTAGGAAACCTGGGCACCTGTGTTCACATTCACCATGGACATTGGTATCTAAGCTACTTTGCACCATGTTCATCACCTCTGTGAAAGAACAAATGGGTAGTATGAGATTTAAGGCAACTGGTTATAAGTTGGATGAGAGTAGATTTAGATGAGATGTTAGGAAGAAATTCTTTGGTGTGAGGGTGGTGAGACACTGGTCCAGGTTGCCCAGAGATGCTGTGGCTGCTCCTCCCTGGAAGTGTTTAAGGCCAGGCTGGATGAGGCTTTGAGCAACCTGGTCTAGTGGAAGGTGTCCCTGCTGATGGCAGGGGGATTGGAACTGGGTGAGTTTTAAGGTGCCTTCCATCCCTAACCAGTCTTTGATTCTTTTTGGAGAGATGAATGTTGAGGCCTGTGGTGCAGCCATTATGGCCCAGCAGAAGGACAACCTCTACTAGCACATTCCCTTCGTCTCGTATGACAAGATCCATAATATTTGCACCACATAGTGAAGGAATGGGTTAAAAATCTAGTGCATTTTCTAATGGTTGCTACATGCATAAGAACATAGTGAGAGCCAAATGGAAGGGGGTTGGATTTGTCTTTTTTTAAGGGAATTTATATCACTGAGAGGTACCAGGAGATAAACATGGAAACTGAAATCCAAAAAGGTACAGTTTATCCAGTAGATTAACACAAACTTTAACAAACGTGCCTCAGCCCTGCTCGTGACATGCTCTCACATCACTGTCACTGCCTGTTTCTGCTGCACTGCATCACTCCCCTCACCCCATGTCCATCATCTCCTCACGACGACGTGCGCTCTCCTCTACCGCTTCCTCCGCCCGGCTGAAATGGGGATGATAGGCTGTGAAGCTCTAAGCGATGCATCGGGTGAGCAAAGCTTGATATAAATAAATTAGCCCCCGTGTTGCTTAAATTAATGATGCTGTTGATGATGACAAGCCAAGGTAAACTGGGAAGGCTCACCTTTCCTGAACAGGAGCTCACATCATGCTTTTTAGGTCTATGAACTGGAAAATTAATACGAGGTTTTACAACCTCCTGTTGTGCTTGGAAATGGAGGGCTGTGATATGCTTCTCAACAATACACATTTTAAAAATTACACTTTAAAAATATCGATTACCTCGAAAGAACTTTTTCTGTCGTATTAATGATTTTTTGCCGTACACTTTATTTAAGTGCATAAATAACCTTTGCAGAATGAAAAGATATTTTATAATGTCACTTTTAGGCCAGTACTCCCCAAAAGCATCTTCAGAGCAGTGTGAAAACTATTGCTACAATATGAGCTATTCATCTGCACATATAAATCTACCTTCCAAGGTTGTTTTTTTGGTACCCTGATGGGCTACTGCAGCATTTAATTTCTTTCTCAGTCTCAATGTACCTTAATTTTAATTGGGAATAGGAAATTATCATGGTAATTTGATATAGTCTCAGGTAGAGATTTACAAATAGCAGGAGGTGATCAACATTGTTTGTTACTCACTGCTGGGAAAGAGGCCAGGGAAGATGATGGTATGAGGAAAACCAAAGAAAAGCAAATTATATGTTGCATGTGAATTAGAAATGTGAAAACAGTTTGTAAAGGCATCTGCTTTTTCCAAGGAAGGGGAAAGCAACATAGACACACAAAGTGAGAGGAAAATAACAAGCACAAGCTCGTCCTCATCCTCCACTGATTGCCAGTGTTTTCTCTAATACATTGGCTTCCTGCATGATTTAATTTCTTCCACCAGGGATTATTTCAGCAACTATCATGCCTAAATCTAAAGGCATTCTTCTGTCTTAAGTGAGGGAAAAAATGTGAGTCTTGCTCCCAGTTGTTTCTGATGTGTGCTTCACTCTGTATTTCTAACATTATTAATCTTTTTTACCCTACAAAATCACCCACAGTTTCATGGTATGGTAGGAAAAAAATAAGGTTCCTACAGTCTGTGGTTAATGACACTTAGGCTGTTATTCCACTGTCTGCTTAACTCGTTCATATCTCCACCTGCTCCTGATCTTCTTGTTTTTATTTCTTCTGCTACTAGACTAGAAGTGAAAGCTTTCAGCTTCTCCACTGACTTTTGAATGACAGTTACCTTGGGTTTGTTTGTGATTCTTACAGCTGTACATACCCTAAATGGTTTTTCATGGATTTTTTTTTTTCCACCTCTTCCCCTTTATCACCCAATGCTTGGTGTCCACCTGCTTTTTGTGTGCAGAAAATGAGAATTCTACCTTACTCTTTGCAGAATTGTGGGTTGTTGGCTTCCTTCTTTCCAGTAATTTTCTAATGAACAAATGCACAGGCACTGGAAAAACTTTGCTTGACTCCAGTTGCTATTATGAGTCTCTTACCCCAGTCAGGACTTCCACAAAGGTTTGCTATTATTCTCTCTATCTCCTGAGATAATCCACATTTAGCCTTTATCTTCTGGAAGTGTTTTTGTCCAGACTATCAAAAGCTTTTTCAAAGTCAATAAAGTTAAGGATGATGGGCGCACAATTCTCCCCCCAAACTTCCTTGTTTTTCTTTTAGCTGCTTGTGTGTCTGATTTAATCTGTGATAAGATTATCCTCTTATGAAGTTTTGTCTGATGCAGACAGTAAGACTATGGCACATCGACTGGTGCAATCTGTCGGATCACAGTCATTTGGAAGTTTAGCAATTAAAGCCTTTTTCCAGTTGCTCTTTATTTTCTTGCCTCTCCAGGTTGTAGCTGTTTAACAGCCACTCAGTTGTTTTCTTACCTCCTACCTTTAAGCACTATTTTGCCAGCCTCAAATAATTTCTGCTGCATCCTCTGCCTTCCTGGAGAAGTTTCCTCCACAGCCACCAGTGCTGACGTTAGGGCTGAGGGTGTTTGTGTGTATCATTATCTGCACCCACAGCCCTTGGTTTTGGTCTGTGAAGACACTCTTGAAAATATTCTCCTTATTTTTGTAGGTCTTTATCTATAGTGATGGCACATAGCACAGTAAATTCTTCACTGGTAGTTTTTCCCCCATTCATAACATTGGTTTAGTCTTTTTTAATACCATCTTCTGTTTGGTTTTTGTTTTGATGTGTTTTGTTTTGTTTTTGAGGGTTTTTTTTTACTCAGTTTATTTTCTTTCTCTTTTTATTTGTAGCTCACAGAGATCTCTTTGATCTCTGTGTTGCTGTGGAGGAGAGGCAGTAGGCTGTCTTCTCAGCCCGGCATGGGAGGACACTGGTCCCAGCGGGATGCCCACTGCCGTGCCATCTTCCTGAAGAAAAAAAAAACAACCATTGGAACAGGCTGCCCAGGGCAGTGGTGGAGTTCCCATCCCTGGAGGTATTGAAAAGCCAGGTAGATGTGGTGCTTAGGGACATGGTTTAGTGGTGGACTTGGCATTGTGAGGTTTACAGTTGGATTCAATGATCTTAAAGGTCTTTTTCAACCAAAGAGATTCTATAAAAATGGTCTTTTTTGTGCTGAACTAAACCAGAACAGGCAATAATTTGGGGGGCAGGGAAAAGGAGGAAATTTACTGCTTTTTGCATTGATTTTCTATTTGATTAAACCATAAAAGGAAGATTCACATAAAGGGGAAAAGTTTCCTGAGCATGAGGAGAAATATTCTCCGTGTGGCTTTTCTGTCCTATGTCCAAAAGCACAAGGAAACGTTTCTGCCCTTTTCTCTCTAGGTGTTTTTCTTTATTAACATTTACTTCACCCCTGGAATCCATGCAAGGATGAGTTTTACTCCTATTCTTTGGGTAAACTTTCTCCATTGTTACCATAAGTCAGCAAATGTAAAAACTCTCTCAAACTTATTTTGGAATTTTAGAAAGCAAGCGTTCTTTATTGATGGCACTGGGCACACAGAGGTTCACACTTCAAAGCAGGCACGCTGGTTGCAGAAGAGGTCCTTGTTATATTACCAGGTTGCATACATAGGCACTGCATTTCTTGGGATCAACATACATATTCAGATGATTTCCTGGAGCTTATTATCATATTTGCATATTGATCATGCGTGCACACTTGGGGTCTTCTGTGGTGGTCTCAGGTGGTCTCTAGGGATCTTTCATGGGTGTCCTTTAGTGGAATTTTCTTCTGGGGCATGTGCAGGTTTAGAAAAGGTATGTACCACAGCTCATCTTGCCCTAGGTGTTGTGGTTCATTGACTATTAACTGCCCAGATCCTGTTTTAACAGACACTATTGTATTATTGAATCATAGAATCGTTTGGTTGGAAAAGACCTTTGAGATCATCATGTCCAACTGTACCTGTCCACTGCTAAACCAGATCTCTGAGCACCTCATCTACCCGTCTGTTAAACACCTCCAGGGATGGGGACTCCACCACCTCCCAGTCTATTCCATTGCTTTTTAACAAATATTTTCTTACTTGGTAATTAAAGTAGAACAAGCAGAGATGAGCAGAAACAAAGGCAAGAGGGCTATGCATCATCATCCCAAACAATGTCCATGCTGACCAGGAGGCTGCTGAGCACTTTGGGTTCCTCCTGCTCTGCTCCCTGGCAGCACGTGGCAGTTGTGGAATCTCTCCTCTGGGTGGCTGTGCTGCAGCACTGCTGCTTTTCCCATTAATCTCAGGTTTAGGCAAGTCTTTGTAGTCTTTTTCTCCAGGGTCAATGGTATAGATTCTTTTTGTGTGATTTTTTTATTGATGTAAATAAACACTGGTAAGTAGGACCCACATTTATCTATTCACTGAACATAAAAAAGAGGCCAGGATCTTATCTCATTTTGTGAATTCAGCACATGCCTGATGCTTGGAATGGTCAAAAGCCACTCATAAAAAAAATCAAGTTGGAATTTCCTTCCTATTTTAAGCTTGTACTGATAATTTCTTGATTGCTGTTCTGGGTACCTGTGAATGCAATTGGGCAGTTAGACATTTTGATGCTTATTAGCATATGCTGGTCTACTAATTTCATGCAGATTGTTAAACCTGCATGGGAAGATTAGACAAATAGTAGCAGATGCATTTTTATATGCTGTGTTATGTACTTAGTTTTTTTAAAAAACAAATATGCCTAGTGTGAGAACTGCAATATTTGAAATTCCTTTTTCATCCTTTTTTGAATACTCGGGAATTAAAATTTTAGCATATGACTCACAGTAGCTATGTCAGGAATGACCTAGGATCAGTGTTAAGCAGAAATACAGGCTGGTTCAAATGCAGAACCTCTATGGGATGCAACTCTAAAATATTCCCACAGAATATATTCATTCTGGGGAAGAAAGTGGGAAAAGAAGAAATGCATCTGAAAACTGCTTGGCATGGTATAGAGAGACATTTTGGAACCTGTAATGGTGGGAATGACAGAAATCCATGTGAAGGGTTTAAGTAAGAGAAGGGGGGGTTGGTGGTGGGACCATGCAGGGTATCCTCGTCCTGTGGAAGTCATTGTGCTTTTGGGCAATCTTTTGCCTTTGTCACTCATTATCTAGTTCATTTTTAAAACAAGCTCTTTTTTCCTGTTGAATTTCAATCTCATATTAGTAAGGTGACCTAGCTACCTAGGAATTCCAAAGTTAATGGTAAACTTAACCAAGTTTCACAGCTATAGATATAGACAAACAGGCACAAAGCCACATAAACATCACTTTTCCTACTGCCAATGCACATCCTCAGAGTAAATTTCAGCAGCTTCATAAAAATGTTGGTAGCAATTGTTCAAAGCAAGCAAAACCATCATTTTTCTTCTGAAAAACACAAAAACGCACTGGTATCTAGGCAGATACCTCTTTTGTTTAAAATCAGTCAACCAACCAACAAACACAGAAGATAAAGTCCTTAAAATATTTGAAGCCCTGGCTTGAGATGGTTGATCTGCAAGCAGGGAGCAGAGTTCTTTGTGTGTCCTTTGATGCAAGGGCTTTCTGCTGACAGTGATGAGGGCTTAAATGTGACTGAGGATGAGATTTTGTCCAAAGTAGGTCAAGGGAAGAAAATCTTTACTGTGTCTGCCTACAGCTCGTCTCATCTCTGGACTAGGAGAGACCAATGAGAAACACCAGCTTGTGGCCCAACAAGTACAATTATTGTGTACTGTGTCTTCATTTGGATGCCACGCTCAGTTAATAAGCAGATCCCCACCATACTTCTTTATTGCTTAGGCTGAAGGAGAAAGTAATTAAACTTAATAGGTATTGCCCTTGCTTTAAGGCCACCATACGTTTAAAGTTGCCAGCATAAGTAATTAATACTAATAGAAGTCGTGAGTCCTAAACAAAGACATTTGTATGCCAAGTAATCTACAACATGTACTTTTTGGAACAAATTATTCATGTTATTATACATCCTTATGAATATAAACTTCCTTCTTCATGGGTTTCATTCTCTCTGTCTCAAGTTTGCAGTGAATTTTCTCTTTTTGTGCCTCTGAATGCCACTTCTCCCCCAGGATTTCTTAAGAAAAGACATAAGCTCACCATAAATTTAATTTTATTTTTAAATGTTAACAACTTTTAATTTGAATGCAAGCAAGAATTTAAAATATATAATTCTGTGTTGCAAGTTCTAATAATGCTGGGCAAGCATTGGGCATAGTTAATTGACCATATGGCTCTTTGGTATTCACAGAGGGGGGGAGATCTTTATTATCATTAAAAATATGATGATGTCAACATCTTAAAGCAGCATCAATATCAGCTCAGCAGAGGCATGAATACCATTAGCTTGAACTCCTCATGAAAGCTTTCAGTGCCATGTTCAGATGTAGCTATATGATCTTTGAATCATGATAGACAAGGTTTTGCTTAGAATTAGTGTCATGTTTTCCCATCGTAAATCATATTCTACTTACCTGCCAGTCAAGCTTGGCTTGGTTGGCTGCTGCATGGGAACAAATCAATTTCTGCATAGAAGTAAGACAGAAATTGCTTCTAATTGTTTTCTGGGGGAGCCATTAGATCATCCACATGAAACCTAAGCCTGTACAACCTTGGTGTATTTCCATGAATAACCTGTTTCAATACTTTAGTGACCCAATTATTTTAGTTCTTGAAAAAATGAACAAGTAATTTCAACTCTCACCAGCTTCCCAAGGACAAAGCCAAGTACCTACATGTATTCTCTCTACTGTCAGAATGATGTTAAAATACAGGTCTGCTGGGTGCAGAACTCCCTCCTCAGCTTGAGCTGAGCAGAAGAGAAACAGCACAAAGTCAAGTCGTGCAGTGAGAGGAGGGGAAAATTCTTCTCTACAGCTCTGAAGCATGGTTTAAAATCTCTTAGTGGCAAAAAGTGAAACATCTGCCTTGGGTTACAAACTTTAATCAGTGGTAGGAAGCTGTATATTTTCTTTTTAGGTTCACTTTGTCCAACTTTCAACACTAAGTTGTCATTATACCTTTTCCTTAATGTCAAACGTTCCCTAATACCAAACACCTCCATGTGTGAGTGTGTTTGCTACTACTATGTGTTGCCCTTTGGCCAACTCAATGAGCTCAGCTCAATGAACTTTACACCTAAATAAAGTGTGCTTTATTTTTCAGCCACTAAGTACATTCTGAGTCCTTCTTGTAGTCTCTTCCCAATACTTCCATGTCGTTCTTGAAGTGTGAACCCAGGGGCTGAACACAATATTTAACAGCCGTTTTGCTAATGTTGCTTTAGGAGGCAATATTACCTCTATGTGATGCTTCCCATCTGTTGAGGTTTTCAGGGAACTGGGTAAGGACAGTCAAACCCCCAGTGGGGAAAACTTAGTGACAAATGCCCTTAAAGTTATTTTAGTTAATATCTTCTTTCTTTACTGACAGATATTGACAAAAAGGCCATTAAAAATTACTAGGCACCAAGAAGGTTACTGAAGGAAAGCAAAGATCTATTGATTTCTTGCTTTACAAATATGCTATTTATCCTATTTAGCAGTTGCAGTTTTGCTGAGGTATCTCTTGTATGGGCAATTATCAAACCAGTGGAATTAATTACCTGGTCAGGAAAATCCTGTGGAGATTTGTATGAGGAGAGGGTAAAGAAAGGAGGGAGCAGTCCTACAGATGCTGAGGAGCATCTCTTCCTTTCTGCTGTGTGGAAACGATTCATCAGTGATGGGCTGGTGCTGGGCTCCTTTGTCTCCCTTTGATGTTCAGGTACCTGATTCAAACCTATTACTGTGAAAGCTTAAAACTGAAGCTCAGTTTAGGATTGTCTTTGCAATATGTTTGTAATTCTTTCTTTCTTTCTTTCATTTTGAAGAAGCTGATGTCCTCCTCTACCACTAGTTTTGTCTTTTGAACACTGAAGTAGGGATGATAAAGATTCAATATTACTTCTTGTTTCTCTTTTTTGTTTGTATTGAGCAAGCAGATGGAATCAGAAGAACATCTCTAACCTCACAATTCAATGAAACATGTACAGGAAACTCCCAGAGGCTGCTCTAAGCACAGTCCTATGGAAACCTTTCCAGATCTGTTTCCAGAGATTACAGAGCAATGGAGATGGAAAGGATCTTGAACAATGGCACACCAGGCTGCTGGAATATACGTCAGCCTAAAACAAATAGAAAGTCTTGGACATGATCTTGATTTGTTCAGAAGGCAAAAGGTCTCAAGAGAAAGTGAATGAAACATGAACAACCTCATTCTGCTGACACAGATCCACTAACTCTTCTCCACGGCTGTCTCTGTGCACTCCAAGCCCATCTCCAGCTCTGTGGCAATCTGCCTCACCATTTCTCTCTTACAATTTGTTTTCTCCTTGGGTGACCAATGTCTCTCAGGTTCCTTTGTAATGTAGTCTAATCCTTTCATTTTTAAAGACTTATCTCTATATTAAGTTACTAATTGGCTTTAATAATTCAGACCTTTGTTCTGTCTCTGTTCCTGATGTCTGACAGGTTGTTTCATTACCTCTTCTCCACTTTCATCCTCTTCTGGGTTCTTCACCTCTCTGCCCTACCTCCTCCACTTTTCCTCATAGCCTGAAAAATTTGACCCTTCTTTTAATACCTCTACTGGCATTTCACTTAATGATCCTGTTACAGATTCTTGAAGCCCTTTTCACGCAAGATTCTCAGGGCTCTATCAATATCAATTAATTCCCAAACCTGCCCTGTTTTATCATGCAGATTTTACATGGGTGAACTGGGGCATGAAGAAGTCACAGAATCACAGAATGTTAGGGATTGGAAGTCAGACAGTGTTAACAGGTTGCCCAAGGAAGTTGTGGATGCCCGCTCCCTGGAGGTGTTCAAGGCCAGGCTGGATGAGGCTTTGAGCAACCTGGTCTAGTGGAAGGTGTCCCTGCTGATGGCAGGGGGGTTGGAACTAGATGAGCTTTAAGGTCCCTTCCAACCCAAATCATTCTATGATTCTATGATCACAGGCAGAAGTAACACAGCTTAAAAACTGGTGTGATCTTCACTGCTGCCAAGCATCTCTGGCTCCTCTAGGCTTCATTTGTAATTCTAAGGGGTAAAAATCAAACCAGAGTAGATTTCATACCCATGCACTCATCCATTTCCTATGTGTTGATGTGAATGAAGCATTGCTGTTGGTTTACAGCATTTACAAAATGCATAGCTGAAGTTAGCATGCTCTTAAACCGAGTTCTTCAAAGATGAGCTAAAGAGTGCAGGATAATATTTAAGCTCCTTAGATAAAGATCAGTGTCCCAAGCATCCAGTGGCATAAACATTTAAACATCAGGAAAACCACTCTTATCGTATCATTTTGGTCTCCTGATTTAGCTTGCTCAAAGTAACTTGAACACATTTATCATGACTGAGCTGAAATTTGCCACTTCAGTACCAAATCCTTTAATGGCTTTTTGATGTGACCAGCACTGCAGGGGTCTTGCTTTGATGTTCAACAAGAAGGACACATAAATGTAAATGCCTTGCTCCTGACTTTTACTTATTCTTTTTAAATTGAATTCATGAGTTTTCATGTCAATACAAATTAGATAAATAGCTGGAAGAACTTGTTAGCCTCTTTCTGGTGTTTTGGGGTTTTTTTTTTAGTTGACTGGGCTTGATTATGTATTTGTTGACAAAGGGAAGGGAAAGAAAAAAAATCCATCACAATTATGCACATTTTGCTGCAAGGCTTGAAAGGGCAATTTGGAAACCAGATGATAAAGTAGTTAGGCAGATATATTAAAAAATGGCAAGGAAACAAAATTCCTGCTTTTAAGCTGTCAGGCAAGTGCTTGTGCATTTGTTCTATGTATGTCATCAAATTAAACAGTAGAAGAATCTTCATCTCCTAAACACGTCCAGCTAATATCCGGAGATGACCGTGAGGGACTTTCCTACAATCTATGTTGGACCAGACATGATGGAATACGGTGGGCTGGTAATTGCAAGAGGCTTGAGAAGAAATCAGAGTTATTCCCTCTCCTCCTCCCTGCTTGAAGGCAAGGACAAAGCTCGTGGTGGTTAATTGTAGCAGGTCAGGGGCACTAAGAAGATCCACGTTGAAGTGATGGCTTAAAGCAAGAGGTGAGCAGGGAAGAGGCACATGGATTGTGATTCCGGATGCTGCAGGGAAGCAAGAAACAGAGACAGTTCCTCCTTCTCAGTTAAAAGTAGAAAAAAAATGTGGCCAGCCAGCTTTATTCACACTTTTTTAGATAACTATTTATTTGCAAATAGTCAGCACTTGCCTATTAAAAAGTAATACGCGGCAAATCTCGTCCCAGTGTGGCACTCAGATAATGAGCTCATTCACCAGAGGTTTCATGTTATGGTCAGGGAAAACTCTCCTCAATGAGAACTTTTCTGCAGGAGGAGAAGGATGCTCATGAAAATTAATTTGTCACTCTGACCCTTACCCCTTCTGACCATTTATAGTAGAAGACACTCTCCTACTGACAGCAGATTTTTCTCCTGAGCTTTCTCTAGCTCCTGTGGAACATCTCCTCTTGTTTCAAAGCTTTTTTTCAAGGTCTAACGAGGAGGGTGGCACTCTCTGAGCCAAACCCTACACTTGGAATCACTCAATGGAAAAGATGTGTGCCCATTCATGCGTATTTGATACATCACTTCTAAAAATAAAAGGACTTTTTAATCTAAGAACAACGCGTTTTCCAGTTTAAGTCAGAAATAAATCCGATGACACTGCTATTTTGAACTGTCTTCATGTGCCTTTGACTGCAGGGTACATTTCCTAAGCAATATCTGTGGAAAAGGGGGGGCAAAAGTTGATTCTGAGCTTGTTTCTTTCAGTGATACCTTAGGATAATGGGAGCATCCTGGAGGGAACGATGGGTGTTGCACATCCTATGAGATAAGGTTGAAGGACACGGCAGAGCCTTGGAAAATAAATATAAAAGGAGCTGCTTTCTCATTTTTCAGGAACAGACTGGTGGCCTCCCCTACGAGATCAGGGATTCTTCCTCAGGCTGCTCTGAGCCTTTGTCTCTCAGAGCTTCAGGGAATGGCAGGGGGCATCTCTGCCGCATTTCCAAGCAGCACCAGGCAGATGCTTTCATGTCTGCAGGTTGTAGTGCTGCCCCACCACAACTCGCTGCTGAGCTACAGGGTACACAATAATTAAAAGAATTTATCTCCTCTTCCCAGAATCCTGCCTACCACGGCAGAAAAATATTCCTAATAAAATGATCTAAATGAAATGGGAAGGAAAGGGAAAGCTTTGCCTGCTCAGTGTTACTCCATGGAGGCAGAAATTGCCATTTCTCTGGGTGAAAGTGAGTTTCACTCATCTGAACATCAGAAGCTCAGGCTGAAACTCTGGCTTAAAATGAATTTATAAAACAACCTGAATTAAGGGCCAGATCCAGCCTTTCCACCATGCAGGACATTGTCACTGTGGTTTTTCTCTCTCTGCATGTACGTGCACCCTGGTTCTGTTCTTGTAATTGTTGGGAGAGGCTTTCTCTCTTCCTATTTTCCCCTGAATTTGTAGAGATCTTGTAATCTATCTCAGACCACATAAAAGCACTCTTTCATGCTTCCCAGCCCCATAATGATGGTTTCTGTTATACAGGAGCTACTTTCTGTCCTCTGCCGTATTCTACCCTTTGTGGAAGCATTGGTATTGTTCATTTGGCTGTCGTGCATCGCTATTAGGAAAGGTGATGGAAGGGTTTCCTTCCTGAGACACGGCTCCTGCTTTCTTAATAAGAGAGCAATAGTTACAAGGTCTTCCATGCATGAAGAGAGAGCAGGAACAGTGTCCTTTTCCTCCCTGCCCTATCTGTTAGTGCATCTACTAGTCCCGAATTCCCTTCACCTACACAAAGGCAAAGGGCTGAGCTGTGCTTTTGTCTGCACAAACAATAAATGCAGATATTCTTGGTTACTGTAGCTTCTTTTAATTATTTTATTTTATTTTATTTTTAGCCATTTGGTGTATTTTATCCGAAATCTTAGTTAAGCCTCTGTTCTTGGTTATTCCACTTCAGTTTTGTATAGACCAAAGGAAAAAAAAAAAATAAAAAAAATAGTTTCTAGAGTCTAGCCAGAACAGTAGAGTTGAGAGAGTGCGATCCTGAAATGACTGGTGTGCAGTTTAGAAGGTTGCTAGAGAGGGCTGTAAATTATGTCACGTGTGGTTCATCAATTATATAGATAAAACTGTGAAGGAGAGTGGTTTGTCAGAAAAGATAAGAAAAGAGGGACTGAACCTAGATATATATTCTATGCTGATGATCTGGTCGTTTTTAGAAGTGAGAGGAGTCACTTGTAGAAGCCACTTAATAAATTTAATGAGTATTGGGAAGGACAGGATGAAAAAGAGCTAGGATAAAATGCTAAGTATGCTTGTGACGGCAAAATCAGTGTTACTTTCCTTGAAGTTTGCTAATGATTGTAGGTGTGGTCCTGAAATAGAGCAGAGGTTGAAGAGGACGGAGTTACCTTCCTCTGCCAGAAAGGTGAAGGGTCATGATTTGGGGATGGGCTGGGGCAAAGGCTGGGGCATCACCCAAAGGGCTCCCAGGCTCATCGCAATGTGTTTTCCCAGGTGATTCGGCTGCAGATGTGACAAGGTCAAGCACTCCTGATCAAGGTTCTCTGTGCTTTCAGATGTAAAACAGCACCAGAAAAATGTGAATGTTTTTATAATTTTTTCTCTGTTCCAAATGGAAGGAGGGAAGAAGAAGGGAAGAAGGATTTGCACATGCAAGACAACACATATAAAGCTTCCTGGGTATCGAAATAAGCTTGGGCTGGATTTCCTGGCACTTCTCCTCTCCCCTTACCCAGGTGTTCATTTCACTCTGTGCCCCTGAGCAGCGGGGAGGTGTGGGGCAGAGTCCTGCTCCTCAAAGGCACCTGCAAAGAAAGTGAAAAACAAATCCCCCCCCTCCGAGCTGCTGTCCCCCTGGCATTTTTCTGGAGCAGAAGACAAAATGAATTCCTATATGTCAATGACAGAAAGTCCTCTGAGCTGTGTTAGCGAAGGACTCTGTGCAGGGGACAGTGACAGGGGTAGCTTTTCTTTGCTGAGTTGCTCTATGGCTTTGAGAGAAGGGAAGGTCCTTTGGGAAAAGAATAAAGGGGACCTCACCTAAAACAAAAAAAAGGGGGAATTGGGGGAGGAGAAGTGGAAATGTGGAGTTGGTTTTAATAGGCTACGCATCTGGTCATTTAATGGTCTCGTTTCTGTGGGTAACAAATTGTAATACTCAAAGCCCATGGATGGGATTGATGAGATGTTTCTTCAAGGCCCTAAGTATGTCCTTAGCATTAAAATAAAACAACCTCCCTCCAAAACCAGCTTTGAT
This sequence comes from Antrostomus carolinensis, assembly GCF_000700745.2. NCBI lineage: Eukaryota > Metazoa > Chordata > Aves > Caprimulgiformes > Caprimulgidae > Antrostomus > Antrostomus carolinensis. The sequence goes on from NW_010339039.1 coordinate 21,147, forward strand.
AACAGATGTTATCAAGGCACGCTAATTTGTGGCTTTATTTGTGAAAAGATTTCAATAATCAAATATATACAGTTTTCCAACAGCTGGAAAATTAGAATCCCAGACTGGTTTGGGTTGTCAGGGACCTTAAAGCTCATCCAGTCCCAACCCCCCTGTCATCAGCAGGGACACCTTCCACTAGACCAGGTTGCTCAAAGCCTCATCCAGCCTGGCCTTGAGCACTTCCAGGGAGGAGCAGCCACAGCTTCTCTGGACAACCTGGGACACTGTCTCACCACCCTCACAGTGAAGAATTTCTTCCTCACATCTCATCTCCATCTCCCCTCTTCCAGTTTCAAGCCATCACCCCTTGTTCTGTTACTCCCTGCCCTTGTCACAAGTCCCTCCCCAGCTTTCCTGTAGGTCCCCTGAGGTTGCCACTGTGTTGTGACCACTGCCACCTCTGTTCTGTCCTGGCTGGAGGATACTGTCATTGTGCAGGGCTGAATTACACCGTCATCACCTATTGATGATTATTAATATAGCTCCTGAAGCTGAATAATTAACTATGTCTGATGGATTTCTGTATTTCAGACCAGATGTCATGTACTGTGTCACTTCTCAAGCATCTGAGGTGCTGGGGTTCTCACTGAGGCTGTCCAACACGCAAAGCCTTGCCACCTTACAAGACTCATGGAAGAATTCAATGGGTAGTTTTTCATTAACAGCAAATGTATTTGAGAAAAATTCCCCCCTGCTATAAATCTGTGTGACTCTGCTGAAATTATATCAAGTTATATCCTCAGTTAATTTCAGCTATTATTTGATTTTATAAGTTGTACCAAGACAGTATTTTTAAAAAATTCAACTAGATCATTTCCCTTTCTTACTTAACTAACCTTACTGCTTATTCTGGGCCTTGTTTCTAAGAAGAAAATTAACTCCATCCTAGCAAAACCAGGACACTGAGAGAAGGTTCTCACACAGCAGCGTTTACCTTTCATTTGCTCCCGTGTAATAAACCCATTAGGTGTGCTGAGCAATACCATGCTTCTTAAGCAATGTCAACACCTACTTCCATTTACTTTTTCTCTTCAGAAAACACAGCATGAATCCCAGATGCTACAGCATGCTGGTGTCCTTGACCCACTGGAGTGCTAAGAGAAAGTAATTAAAGGAAACAAATTGATGAGGATTTAAGGCTGGTAAAACACACAGCTTTTTGTTTTCTTTTTCCTTGTGGCAGTGATGAAGTTCACTGGGCAAAGTGAGGTTGAAGGGTTTCCAGCTGCATCATAGACTCTATATTGGTACTTTCTGAAGGCCAGAGGTCTGAATAATTTCAGGAATGTGTAATTTTATTTTTCAAATTTACTTTTTTTATAGTTTGCATCAAACAGACCTCTGAGATTTCCTCTGTTACTAAATAATTTGCTCTGTTGGGTGAGGAGATAGGCAAGGTTAAATGGAAAGATCTCATCTAACATTTTTATCTGGGTTGTTTACCAACAGAATCTACCAGCAATTTGTTTTCATCTCTAACTCATATCTGCAGATAAAAATCCACTGTATCCAAGTCATGAGATGCATTTCAGCTACTTGAATAATTCAAGTACTGACGTACACTGCAGCTCATATTTCCCTGATATAGTAATACAGACGTTATGCTGTTAGTTTTAAATGATTTATTCCTATGTGTTAATAAAACAATGATTCTGAAAGACTCTTCTAGTCTCCTTTAGTGAAATTTGGAGTATTCTACCAAGTTTTCTGCAACTATCTGCAAATAGGTCCAATGCAAACACATGCTTTTGGGGTTGCTTTTAGAAGACACTCTTGCTTGAAGGGTTTCTTAACCAGTAAGACTGAGGATCGGTGCCAGATAGCTTCCAAAAGCTGCAAAACACATAAATTCAGCTAGAATTAATGGTTCTGGTAGGTATTTTGGGGTTTGTCTGCCTTTATTTGATTTTTGGCTAAATAAGTAAACAGAGCAGGGGCTCAACATCAAACAGCTCTGCTGAACTTTGAAATTGCTGTGTTCACACTAATTGTGTGGGATCTGGGGAGTCTTATTGGACCCATAAAATACATTAAATCCCTTGAAGCCCTTCCCATCACAAGGGTTACTCAAAACACCTAGGAAAGTTCTAATGTTTTGCTTTTTTACAAGCTTAATTGAATTTATGCTTTTCAGATTTCTTTCTAACTGAGAACTGGGTTCTTTTGACTGTTGTTGGCCTGGCTTGATGGGAACTCAGCTGAATGGGCAACTGGTGGGTGGAGAGGGTTAGGCCAGCTGCTGCTGGGGAGGTCATCAGGGACATGAGCAGTGGGAAGAGATGGGCCTCCTTGATAAAAGGGGAGTTGCAAAGGTAGGAGGGTACAAGTGATCTCAGGGGCTTGTACTGGAACTAAAATCCTTTGTAGAAGTTGCTAAGTGGAGGAAAAGAAGGTCAACTGGGGCTGGAGCAGTTCGTTAGAGAACTACAGTGTGCCATGCTGGGATGCTTGGGAAGTAGAGCAGAGGGAATGATTCTTGGATGCAGAGGAATTAAGGTGAGTCCTGTGGATTTTTTATATACTGAGAGGCTACCTGAATTAAATGAGCCCTGAGAGCTGCCAAACACCAAGCAGCTGTGAACAAAACAAAACAAAAAAGCTGTGTAGGCAGAGATACAGAAAAGTCAAGGGCTGGGGCTGCAGCTGGAAAGCAGCCTCCTTCATTTTTGGGTTACGAGTGGAGCAGATGATGCTGTGCTAATTCTCCTCTGCCTTGCCATGTTGATGGCAGGAGTGGTGTATTATATCCTGCATGTCCTTGTCCAATGAAGAGTTTCACCAGAAGTGTGTAGCTCCTGGCCAAGACCTGATAGCACTGAGCAGGGAACTACCTTAACCCTGCTCCTGCTGCATCCATGAGCTGAGATTTCTTATTGTGTTCTGTAAGGTGCTGTTTGGTTGAGGTGAGGTAGGTTGAGGTTTTGGAGATGGCTTGTGGATGGTTGACTTGATGCAGAATGGCTTCTCTTGCATGTTAGAGACCTCTTATTATAAACCCTTAACTCTGCAAAAACATAACACTTCTGACCCTGACCTCCTGCCAAGAGGGTCTTGGAGCTGGATATCATAAGTGATTTGGTAGAAAAGGTGATGGAATAAGGATGGAGACTCTGAATCGTAAATACTTTAAGTAGGGAATAAATATCGCAGACCTGTCTATTATAAAAATGCTTTATTGTCATTAGTAAGACTCTAATTCCACCTGTGGAGGAGCTGACTATGAGAGCTAAATGATAGATGTTCAAACTGACATAATACCAATCAAAGGATTTTTTTTTAAAGTCTTGAAGTATAAAGTAAAGCAGTTGGTGTGTAGGCGCTTGAATGAGCAACGTGATGTACCTTGCTGAGGTTGACTTCTGATGTCAGTGTTTAAGGAGGGTGGCCTGTGCCACTTGTTCTGAAGTCAATCTGTAAATCAGCGAGGCAATTCAGAGCAGACCCCAGGAGTCTTCTCCATTTGGCCCAAGCAATGTCATCTCTACCCCGTTCGGGGCTTGTTCTAAATTAAATATTAGAAATTTTATATTTATAATGTATAATTTATGTTTTTAATATGATTTAAAAGCTGAAATGTTATTTCTACTGAAGTCTGGGGTTGAAAAGTCCCTTGAGCACTTAAGCAGTTAACTTTGAACAAAATGTATGTCGTGAAGAAGTACTGAATTGCGTCAATTTAATTCCCAGGTCACTGGATTTCTCCTGGTTCAACCAAAGTAGCACAGAGTGTGTTTTTAGAATTTTCTCCAGTTCATTTGTTCATTAGTTTATTTTGGATGGGAGCCCACAAAAATCCCTGTAGAATGTGATCTTGGATTGCACAGCTCTTTATACTGAATTTCTCTTCTTTTTAGGGCAAGTAAAATGAAGCCATTAATCACGCACCTTAAGACACATCAGTAAATGTAATATTTAATATGCACATCTTCCTATGCAATTACGTTGGATATTATGTGTACTTAAAGACCCTTATAAAATCGGTGGAGGAGAGAGTTGCTTTATGCCAGTAGGACATAGTAAGGCAAAAATGCTTTGGAGTGAAAGCCAAAAGGACTACAGATATGGCATGAGGTGTGTATTTCACTGGAGAACCAGTGGCTGTTACCCCAAATTGCGGAGTTTGTTTTGTGGTCCCCAGAGCTGGTGTATGAAGTGGGTGAGCAGGTATTTTCCATTTCATAGCAATCATTTATTTTCCACCACCTTTGGCCTGGATGATGGGACTTCAGTGTTGAAAGATGCAGATTTAGGGTCACACCTTCATGTACTTATATTGACTAGAAGATGCTGGACTTGTCCTTCAGCTGCTTAATGCTGTTCAAACAGTTGCTTCAGGCAGAGCACACTTAAAGAAGTGCACCATCACACATAGAGACAAACATTCATTTATCTCCTCTTTCTTTCCATCTAGCTCTGTGTTTCCAAGTCATCATCTGAGTAGACCAAGGATGGTGAAGGATGTCTGTTTTAGAGATGAATAAATGGACACTTGAAAGGCAGATGGTATTTTCATCTCCAACTTGCACTTGATGCTTCTTTCCTTTTTCTCTCTTCCCCTCACACAGTAACAGAAATATTAGAGAAAGAAAAGACACCCACTCATTTTGACCCCATGCAACCTGCCTGGGTATCCCACACTGCTGTAGGAAACACAAGCATGTGAGGAACCAGAAACCTGCACCATCTCTGGTGATTTCCAGTGGGCAGTAATGGATTTCAGCCAGCCCTAACATGGGTCTGGAGCTGTGTGGGATGTCATTGCTACTTTCCCTGTCAATGGAAAACTTAACTTCATTTAAGTTAGTGCTTTTTTTTTTTTTATCTTTATTTTCCTAACAAATACTGAAAAATAACTGCAAATTTTTAAAAGAAATGAGATAAATGCTAAAGGAGAAAAGCTTTAAATTCAATTCTGTTGCACCATTTTGGAACAGTCTGAAGCCAAGACTTGAGGCATTTTCCCAGCAATAAAAGCTTATGAAGGCTGTGCCTCTTTCTCTAATTCTTTTCTTTTCCTACTTAAATCCCTAACACTGAAATTTTAACTAAAGGAATTATTAAATCTGCATGTTGGGACCCACTCTCTGAGTTTTGTGGTATTTTGGCAGTAACTCAGTAGATTCACAGGTGTTGCCTTAATGGAACAAGTGATCAAAGGATGTGGCAGACGGATCTTCATGAATTTTACAGGATGCTCTTGTGGCCAAGGACAGACCTGATAAAAATAAGAAAGACGATTGTAATCAAGGTCTTGAAGACTAACAGAGAACCACAGCTCTAATAAATACTAAAATTCCTTTTCTCTGTCTTCTAGACAGTGTTTAGGTTAAAGCTTTTAACATGAGAATCACAAAATAGATGAATTTTATTTTTCAAATTTTGCAGATACTTGGGAGTACCCAGGGAGCACGGAAATCCATGGAATGGCTTCCATGTGGATTAAGTCCTACAGACCCAAATGTAGTGACTGGAGCCTATGAAAGGATGATTTAAGAGGAGGCTATGGATTAGGATTTGTAGATTAAATTTTTAGCTCACTTACACATCTCGTGGCTGGTCAGTCTGTTCCATTTTTGGTAAAATATGAGAGATGTTTTCATTTTTGCCCAACTATTTGTGTGGAAGGTTGGGGTTAGTAAAAAAGAACAGTGGTCACCTTCTGCTGTTTAGTTTCCTTTCCTAAGACAGGCTGAAAGAGTTGGGGCTGTTCAGCCTGGAGAAGAGAAGGCTCCGGGGAGACCTTCTAGTGGCCTCCCAGTACCTGAAGGGGCTACAAGAAAGCTGGGGAGGGACTTTTCATAAGGACAGTTAATGACAAAACAAGGGGAAATGGGTTTAAGTTGAAAGAGGGGAGGTTTAGATTAGATATTAGGAAGAAGTTTTTCACTGTGAGGGTGGTGAGACAGTGTCCCAGGTTGCCCAAGGAAGCTGTGGCTGCTCCTCCCTGGAAGTGTTGAAGGCCAGGCTGGATGAGGCTTTGAGCAACCTGGTCTAGTGGAAGGTGTCCCTGCTGCTGGCAGGGGGGTTGGAACTGGATGAGCTTTAAGGTCCCTTCCAATCCAAACCAGTCTGGGATTGTATGAAAAGAAGTATTTGAACAACATCCTGGATAGGAAAACAATTACATCTCTTGTTTCTCTGCTTCTCCTTTAATTTTTATTTTCAGTTTGCTGTGTGTGTATGTTCAAATTCTCATAAGCGTTCGTGCAAGACAATGAAGGTGACAGGTTGGAGAAGTGGAAATTATTGAATGCTGAAGTGTTTTAAGAAATGTATTGACTTAAGAAGGTTCTCTGCTGCTGTCGTGCTGATGTTCACCTGTGTTGGAAGAAAAATTTCACAGATGCCTCTAGGTTCATATTGAGTGATTATCTCAATTTTTTTTTTTTTATGTTTATGTACATCCAAGCTGCTGAATTTAAGAGACTTCCAAAGAACTGACATGCTCATTTTAGAGTACAGTTTTTAACCATCTTGGTTGTTGGGAACAGCTCCAAACCAAGTAAATATTTATTGAAGTCTCTGAATCACAAAGATAAATAACCCAGAATTTAGTATTTTGAGTCAGTCTTATGATTTTTTGATGCAGTCTTGTGATTCTGGAAAGGGGATGGGATGGAGCTGAGGCAGAATATTTTCACTTCTGATGCTGTCAGTATTGGCAGAGAGAGACAATATTTTCTCTTGGGTAGTAACACTTGTCACAGACGGGAGTTCAGATCCAGGCTCTCTGCCTGTGTCAGGATGAGCTGCCTGCAGACAGCAGTTCAGAAAGCCCCTTTCCCAGGGCTGGGACTGGTTTGCCCACAGTGGGCTTTGGTACATCCATGGGGTGGGAGCTGGAAGTGAGAAATTCTTTGTGTAATACCTGGAGGGCTGCTGATGTACTGGGTGTTTACTGAGATCTCGACAACCACTCCGGTGAGAACCCATCTGTGGTGCTATGTCCAGTTCTGGGGCACCCAACACCAGAAGGACATGGACCTACTGGAGTGAGTCCAGAGGAGGCTACAAGGATAATGCGAGGGCTGGAGCAGCTCTGCTGTGAGGACAGGCTGAGAGAGTTGGGGCTGTTCAGCCTGGAGAAGAGAAGGCTCTGGGGAGACCTTCTAGTGGCCTCCCAGTACCTGAAGGGGCTCCAGGAAGGGTGGGGAGGGACTTTGGACAAGGGCAGGGAGTGACAGAACAAGGGGTGATGACTTGAAACTGGCAGAGGGGAGATGGAGCTGAGATGTGAGGAAGAAATTCTTTGGTATGAGGGTGGTGAGACAGTGTCCCAGGTTGCCCAGAGAAGCTGTGGCTGCTCCTCCCTGGAAGGGTTCAAGGCCAGGTTGGATGAGGCTTTGAGCAACCTGGTCTAGTGGAAGGTGTCCCTGCTGCTGGCAGGGGGGTCTGAACTGGATGAGCTTTAAGGTCCCTTCCAACCCAAACCATTCTATGACTCTATGATCCATGTAGTTCCCCATAGCATAGAAAAAAAAAATGAACTGAGCTGTGCAATATCTGTTATTCTTTTGTTTGGCAAGTGTGTGTAAAGACTTGACTTCTGTAGAAGGCATAAAGACAGCTTTCTCTCTCTGGGTCTACACCAGGATGAACTGCCCTCAAGGGGCTATGTTGAGGGAAGAAGGCAGCTGTGTTCCCTTCTCCAGTGGGGAGAAAACTGATCCCAAGAAAGAGAAACCCACTTCCATGGCTGGCTCCATATTGGTTAGTATTTGAGATTTATTTTTTCATGAAGCTTTTATTTCTCAGTGTTGCTCTTAGTCCTTAAGTAACTCTTCTTGCATGTTCAACTCTGCTACCTTATTTTCCATATGCAAATGAAATTTGGACTGTTTGTTAGAGCTCCCTAATCAAACTTTAAAACATCTGTGTATTTAATGAGTAGCACTGGCAGTTTTAACTATTCAGTATGGTTGGATGATGAAAACATTTAATTTTCTCAGGAAGATATACACAAGTCAAAGCTTCGCTTAAGAATGGTGCAATTAAATCCAAGTGGTCTATAGTTTTCCCAGACAACAAAAAGCTTGTTTTCATTTTTGAATGTACATCTTCAATAGAGCAACTTGAGACAACCCAAAACTAATCACAGCTAAGGAATGGGCTTTAAAATTCCTGATCTGCTTTGAATACAAAGCCTTTCACCATGGCAAGATGATGAGGAGATGCAGGTTTAATGCAAGTAGGGTGTCTGGTGCTTGTGACCATCTTTCTGCTTCTTTTGTGCCATTTCAGACCCAATCCTCCTATCCCCTAATTTTACCTGTTTCTATGGTAATGTTTTAACATCATTGTGGAGCAGCCAGTTGTGTTTCTTATCTGAGCAGTTAAGTTTTCCACAGAAGCTGAGCAGTTGAGCCAAAGTACCTGCTTTCTCTAGTTATTTTTGCTTTTCCTGTGCAAGAACATAACTGTGTGTTTAATTTTTTTTTCTGCTTAATGTAGCTTGTACACTTAACTTCTAGCAAGTACCATTTTTCCAACCTACCACGTAATTTTTGAACTTGAGGTGCTCCAGATGCTCCTGACCTGGCATCTCAGCTGTGGGTGACTGAAGTCAAGTGGCTGACCAGGGTTGCTGTCTTATTCTGGCTAGGAGAGCTAGAACTATAAGAGATGAATTAATCTAATAGTATAATTAGTGACAAATCCAAGGAAGACAGAAGGGAGAAAAGATGAAAATAAGAGGTGACAGGGCAGTTCAAGAAAGCAGAAAGGAAAGGAGCAGGATGGACACTTTTTGCTTGGATTTTCTGTCTCCTGAAACATACTGCAGGCTTCATAAGTTCATAAAACAGCATTTTAAAATACAACCTCTTCAGGCAAGAGAAGTAGATGGAGGGGGTTTCTCAGTGACTGCAAATCAGGCTGGTGGCAGGAGCAGTGTTGGGAGCTGGCAGCTCCTCAGGAGACCCCATCAGTTGGGTAGGAGCTGAATTTCCTTTTGGAGCTCAACTTGAAGCACCAAGGGATGTATTCAAAGGCAGAGATTGCAGCTACACTCTCTAACTGAGATTTGTGCCTTTGAAAATGTCCTTCCTAAATTTCAGTGTAATCTCCCTACTCCTGATAGATCATGAGACACTTTATAATCTCCTTTTATGCTTACCCCCAGGTAAATATGGAGGAGAAACACCTTTCATTTCTGGAGATTACTGTGAAATGATAGTCAAGGTTTATAACCAGGATCTCTTGCCAATAGACTTGAAATATTTTCATTAACAGTAACATGCCCTCATTATCAAATAATGAGGGACATGCGTGGACTGAGCAGGTCAACTTGGCATCCAGGTCCCCCCCCCACCTGTAGCATCCCTGACCCACCTGCACCTGGAAAACGTATGGCTGATGACAAATACTAGCTGGAAAAATTTAGAATGTATGAGTTTATTCCATTTAAATCTGAGTTTGTTTATTATTTATTCCATCTAAATAGGAATTTATTAAATTTAAATAATTAAATATGCATTTAAACACTACTGAAATAAAAAAGAATCGCTATATTTGGAGACTTTTTCCTTTTCTTTGAGATGAAACACTAGAGAAACTTTGAAGAATTTAATTTGTTCAACAGTTTTTACATTATGAAAACATGACAAAGAGGTTTCAGCCCCTGAACAGGCAAAGTTCCAAGTGAAAGAAGATAAAACAGACCCAAAGTAATTATTAATAGCCAGCAAATATGTAGGTTTGCCTGTCAGACAGTGAATATAGGTGATAATGTTTGACATGGTTTTTTTCCATATCGACTAATTGCATTGCTTCTATCATACGGTTGGGCTTGATGATCTTAAGGATCTCTTCTAACCTAAATGATTTGGGTTTATATAAAACTCTGAAAACCCCAGAATATAAAACAAAAGGCAAGTTAATTTCTGAAGAGAAAGTCAGTGTATTTTTTTTAAAACTTGGAAATTTTTAGATTGAAAGAAAAAGTCAATGAAAGAAGTGTTTTCTGGAGTGTCTTTTTTCCTGAGAGAAATCAGAATTTCCCCACACCCATGACTCATTGTCTTCCTTGAGAAACTGAGTGTTGAGACTGACACCACCATCACTTGAAAAGCACCTTTTTACCTCTGAGTACTTACTAGTAGTGCATTTTTTGGCTTCGATTTGCTGATTTTTTTCCTTTACTAACCTAACACTGAGAAAAGAACAATTAACAAATGTGGCAGTTGAAGGAGTTCAAAGTGATGGAAGATACCTGGCCAGCGCAGCCCCAAACTTGCACTTCATTTTCAAGAATTATGCCATTCCCTCCACAATTGATACAGCTCAGCACTGCTGCCAACAGGAGTTAATTCCACATTTGAAGGACTGTCCTAACTATAAAAGATGGAAGATTACTGCAGAACATCAATGGGGTTTAAATCAAGGAAGTTGTATTTGCAAGAAAATCTGTCTTAATGACTAGCATCAAGTAACATATGGTCTTGGAGTGGTCAATAAGAAGCTTCTGAGCTCCCTTTTGGGAATATTCTGGAAAGCTCCTAATTGTTGATGAGGAGAAGTGGTGGTACTTTTGATTTTAAATTGATTAAAGTTCTCTTTGGATAGAGAAATTGCTCATTTGATATGAGTCCTTTAGACCTCATCCTACTTCTGTGATTGTAAGAGCAACTATTTATTGCACTGACAGGGGGTTTGGTGCTTTATGGGTCACACCACTTGAACCAAGATCTCCTGTATTCCAGCGATGGCTGTAATCGCTGGGCAACAGTGTGGATATTTCCCTCTTGTTTTGTTTCTATTCCTGCTTCTCTTGAAGTGTCTTATTTGCATTGTAATGCAAATTAAAGACTATTTCCAAGACCTTGAAATAATTTATGAAACGAATCTTTGTTTTCCAGCCAGTCTTAATCAAAGCCCCAAGTCAGGCTGTGCTTCTGTAATTCCCTTTGGGGCTGATTTGAGTTGTCTCTAAGGCGACTTGCTGCCATTGCAAAGACCCCTCAAAGTGCTGGATGTTTCAAACACTATTTACACTTGCTGGAAGACCAGAGTGTTTGAAAGGCTTTAGGAATTTTATCCGATCCTTCTGCTGTTGAATTATGTGCCCTTGATTTACAAACATTTACCATAGACCCTCACTAAAAATATGAGATGCTTCTTGGATTTTCTCCAGAGACTTCACTCACCAGGAATACTTGAAGTTTCATGCAAATAGCTCTGCGTTTTCTCTTCTGTTTTCCTTTAAGTTTACTTTTTATCTGCACTTTTGCCATTATTCCAGTTTGTGTCAGCTGCTGACACCCTGAATTTCCCAGGTTTAAGAAGACAAACCAGCTTTGGTCTTCCTTCTTGGTCCCACCATTTTGAGGTACAATTAAGCAGAGCTAAAACTAGAAGTTATTTCTGAGAAGCGTGTTAGAAACCATGGCAGAAAGAGGATGCTCAACCTCCTGGTTCCCTCCAGCTGTGGAGTGACAGTTTCAACAGTGAACTATAATCCATGTTTAATCCGATCTTCGCAAGCTAAGTATTTCTTTTGATGTTTAAAGAGAAAAATATGTCATTTTCTCTAATTCTTTTTGTCAGGGGAATATATCATTTGGAGATGAAGCTCTTTATGTGTCAGAAGGCCTCCATCACTTACACTGTAGCATATAGAATCCCAGACTGGTTTGGGTTGGAAGGGATCTTAAAGCTCATCCAGTTCCAACCCCCCTGCCAGCAGCAGGGACACCTTCCACTAGACCAGGTTGCTCAAAGCTTCATCCAGCCTGGCCTTCAACACTTCCAGGGAGAGGCCATCCAAAAAAACAAGATAAAATAAATCCATAATATGATACTTAGGACTTTGGTAGGATTTGTTCAGGTGTAACCTGCTCTCCACCCATAAAAGGTACATTTTATATTGAACTTTTCCTTAAACAATTGTACAAGTGAAAATGAATCCTGTATTTACCACAACTCACAGAACCATCTGTGTGTTTATGGCATTAATAAGTTTTGACCTCAGCCTGCAGCCTGGGTTTTGTTATTTACAGGCTTTTCAGTACAGTGACATTTAGATTTTACTTGCTTTGGTCACTGTTTGCTCTTTATTGATCAAACCTTCTGTACTGTGGATAGGTTAGTCTTCAAAGCTATATATTGTATTCCTGCTAGTGATAAGAGAGCATCCCTTGGTGCTATTACTGATATACATCTTTAGCCCATTAAAATGCAAATTTTAAGGTGTGCAGCAGATAGAAATCTCTGCACCTTAAAGCATGGAAAAGGCTGGCTAATTATGACTCCAACTATTTTTTCAGATAAGTGAGCAGTAAGTCATTATAAAATTCATAATGTGAATCCTTTTATTTCCCTTGTCCCCTGACTATTGAGTTGCAGATAATCTCATAAGGCAGTCTCTTGTTTCCAGAATTAGTGCCCAAGAATTTATTCATTACTCTAAATTTGAAAGCAAATAGAGCTACGAAAACCAACCCTATTATTTGTCTGAAGCTACATGAATATATGCAGCCCGAAGATGTGTAATTTAGGTCAACAAGACCAAAGATCAAGGTTTTTCTTATCACGTAACTATCAGATGCCTCTTCTATTTGCAGAAATTATTTTTGGGGTACTCCCATTTCTGGTATCTTTTATCTCAAGGATCTAGAGATTTGTGCCATTAAATATAACTCTGGGACAGACCTGGCTTCTTTTCCAGCAGAGAGCTGCCCTCTGAGGACAGACCCTCTGAGATGTTGCAAAAACCCTTCTGTACACCAGCACCCCATGGTCTCCCATGCTGCAAAACTCCTCAGGAAATTCCTGCCCTGAGCACTTAACTCTGCTGAATTATTCCACCAGCGTCTGCAAACATATCAGCAAAAGAAGAAGTTTTTATAATAATTCAGGAAGAAATTGCCAGGATCACTTGTGCAATGGCATTTCTGTATGGTTGAGCTTGAATGTCAATTTTTGTCCATGTGAATACTCGGCGGGCAAAGCGTACTATAGATTTCATTCCAGTTGAATTTGTTTTCCTATTAAAGTGTCTCTTGATCTGGTTGGTCTGGTATTTTTATAGTCATTCCTGTTTGAACATGGATGGCCCCATTGTGTTGCAGTCTACAGCATGGATGCAGTTGCTGTGGTTAAATAAAGATACAGGAAAAAAAATCCAATATTATATTTTGTAACTTACGATCTTCCAATTTTAATATTACACTTATGGTGATCATTTTTCTCTCTTCCCCCCCCCCCCCCCAGGTTTCAGCTTTTTTTGGTCAAGAGATTAACTGTGTATGTGTTAAGCCAGAAATAAGCCCTTGGCAATATGGCAGAGTCACTTTGTAATAAAGCAGGTCTTGATATTTGTTCCAAACCGAAGAGGAAACTTTTTTTTCTCTTTTGAGTTAAAGTTTAGTTAACTTTCCCCATGTCGATTTTTTTTCTTAGACTCTATTTGAAGAGTCCACCTCCAGCTGGCTTTTGAGACACAACCAAGATCTTTGAAAGATCAGCAGCTACATTAAAGGAAGAACAGAGAACTGTTTCGATACAGCAGGTTAAATAAGAAAGTCCATGTTGGGAGCTTTAATTACAAAAATGACGCTGTATGGTTACCCTGATGTACTTTATGTTACTTCTGTGAGAGAAAAGCAAACCAGATAACCCCTGAGTAGGGTTCAAGCAGGGAGAAATTTATAAATGGCACTTCTTGTTCCATCTCCATTTGGGGTGCAGAAGGAAGCAGTCCCCAACCCCTCTTTCCAGTGGGGATTGGGTACCAGCTATCATCAGTGTGGGTTTGGGATCCTCTCCTACAAAAATATTGTCTCTGCCACTGGGATTTGGTGGGAGCTGGAAGGCAGCAGGCGAGTGCTTCTTGGTCACAAAAATCTTTGAACTTGTCTCATAAAGGTAAATTCAGTTCCGTGGTCCTGGAGAAAAAAAGGCTCTTGAGCTCATTTGAGAGAGGGAAGGTTGGAGGGAGAAAGGAGAGTTTCTACATTTAAAAAAAAAATAAAAAAAATAATAAAAAAAATTGTTCTGGTTTTGAGACATTTTCTAAATGTAATTGGACAAGTGCAGCTCCCTCAGCAGCTGCTGCCGGAGACTTTACAAGCAAAGAACTAAACACTTTTATGCAAGATCCCCTCTATGCGCATAGCTGCTGGCTCGCCTGCGGGGCCGCGTGTCCCAGCCTTCCAGGGTGCCTTATGTAATGTGGGGCTTTTTATTTTTATGTTCCCTATCAAATAAAGGACTAGAAATCAGGATGATGAGGGGAAATAAATGCCTTTGCAGATTTAAAAAAAAAAAAAACAAACAAACCCAAAAAATAGAGGCAGAGAAAAAAGACATCAAGACCTCAACTCTATTTATCCACAGACGAGCTGTTGTGTGTTTCTTCCCCAATTTACACGTGGGCATCACCCAGAACCTCTGCCTGGAGGAGTACACAGCCTTCTACCAGTTCAGGATCTCTCTCTTTCCACTGGTTTTGGAAGCATTTGACTTTCAGATTTGAAAAGCCTGGTTTGAACCTTGCTTTCCAAGGCAAGACTTTGGCTTGGAGTCATTCTGGGGTGCGGGTGGGATTTCTCTTTGTGTTAAGCTATAGTGGAAGGGAGACAGGATAATGCAGCCAAAATTGGCTTTTTCTGCCTCTGGCCACTTCAGATCAATGAGAAGATCTATGGAAAGCCTCAGCCTGGAGAAAATAGAGAAAAACAAAGGGGAAAAAAGAAAACTCTTTTCCTAAGTGATTGTTTAAACCCCTCTGACAGGCCTGGAAATGGAATTTCACTTTCTCCTCCTCAAGTCTAGCCTAGATTGTTTACTTTTATTTGTGGACTTGTCTTCACTAGTTTTTTCACCTCGAGTTAATTGATTGATTGCCACAAAGCAGTTAGTTAACACAATTGCAAACTTGTCTGGATGCTCCCCACACACTTGTTGCAAAGAGCCAAGTCCCACTATTAACAATAGGGATGTATTTGAATAGATACAACCTGTAATAACTTTCTACCTGCTGGTCTGCATCAGTATAATATCCAATTTTTTTTTTTAGATATCACAAATATTAAGGCCATATTTGTGGTAGGGAAGTAAAGGTGAGCTTTCCTATAAGAGAAAGTCTGTGTAAGTTTAGTAGCTAAGGTAAATCATAGAATCATAGAATGGTTTTGATTGGAAGGGACCTTAAAGATCATCTAGTTCCAATCCCTCTGCCGTCAGCAGGGACACCTTCCACTAGATCAGCAGAACACAAGTAATGTGTTAAAAACCAGTTTCCTATAGTGAAGATTGTTTGAAAATATGCAGTAATCGTGTGCAGCACAGACAACGGGCTGTAGAGAAACAGCTTGAAATTAAAACTATAAGTTTAACTCTCTCTTAGCAGAAAGCAATTACCCAGGCTGGAATTTGACCCAACCATCAGGATTAAATACATCCTCGTTCCTGAAGAAAATGCCTTTGGATATTTAGATTTCATAGCAGATAGAGGATTGGTTTTATATCTCAGCAGAAAGAGACAAATAGTAAATAGCAGCAGCTCTAGCAGTTGGCTTATTACAGCAAACTATTAAGATGTCATCCTTCGGATGGCTAGTGCCACAATTCCCATCACCTCTCTGGCAGTTCAGAGCTCGATTGCAGATGTGGTTAACACCTTTGCCCATACAGTTATGATCTGTGCATGCATAATACAGAACATCTTGCCCATAGACCATTTTTTTATTTCTGCTTACATAGTTTGTTGTGCCTGCATAAGAGTATATATTTTTATTCGATCTTTTACATATAAATGAGTTTTATTGAATAAATGTTGCCATTGTCCATTCTCCACACCATATTTTAGCTCTGTAACTCTAGTGAGTTTATGATTCCTCTTTGATTCTATTGCAGTAACAAGTTTGTTTATTGCTTTTTAAATCTCCTGCACTGACACTGTGGAAAATTAAGGCCGTGGTTAAATTCTTTACAGTTTCAGTGTAGTTTTTTTAAAAAAATTTCACATTTCCATAACCTCAGATGATCAGTGTCATAAATCAATTCTGAGTTGAGGTGGCTAGTTGGGTCTGAGTTGGTGGCAAGCTGCTGCAATCTGCTGGCACAGCCACTGCAGAGCTTTTAAGGTTCCCTGTACAAAGGAGATGTGCTGCTCAGCTTTAGTGAGCGGGGCTGAAATCCTGTATAAGCATTTTCATCTCGTTTTATTGTTTCTCCTTTTGTTTTACAAGTCAGTGTCAATCCAAGCTGGAATCAGTGGAGGTTTGTAGATTGGAAGATTTTTCTGAATAGGTCATTTTTTTTTTCCCCCTCTTGGATGACAGAGGATGTTGGTGTAAATACGACACATTAAAACCGGTGCAGTGTGGATCTGAACAGGCTCATCAGCCACTATTATAGACAGAAACTAATTACACAGCCAGTCTCAGGGCTAATACATGCACAAATAATGTAACTATAACAAGAGACGTCTGCAAACATTCAAAATAAAATGAAAAAACCACAGGTCCTAATCCTCCTCTTCCCTAAGTCAACAAGAGTTGTGTGTTGAAGTGCAGGAGGCTGTGGCTCTTGTGTCTGAAATCTGTCAGCAGGGCAGGGGCAAAATTGGAGAAGCAATGGGGGTTACTCTGTTCTCAGGATGGAACTGGTGTAAACTGGGGCAGAATGGGGCTGGGCAGAGTCCTTGTGTGCTGTTGGAGTCAATGCAGTATCGTGCTGTGGGCAAGGTCAGGTCTTTTTTGGAGAAGACAAGCGTTGTGCTACCCTCAAGTTTCCTATACTGGAGGTTAACAGGTTCGTAGATCACTTCCAGGATTTTTGTATCATCAAGCTTTCATATAAATTTAATTAAAAACGTGATTTATCATGGATTTTCTAATGCAGAATGGGTTGGTTTGTTTGGGGTTTTTTTAATAATGCCAAATTGTACTTGTGTGTGTAACCATGTGAATGTATTTGTGTTCTGTGTGTTGCTCAGGCTTTACATGGAGCCTTGTAATAGCTGAAATGTTAATTAATAAAGGCAAATCAGAGACTTGGGGAAATGGAAGACTTTCAAACAGTCTTTTCAATAATATATCTAACACACCTTTTTCATTTTCATTTTTGGTCTAACAAATGGAGAACTTTTTAAACCTTTTGACTGTCACACTTGAAATCGGGGCTACTTTTCAACTTAAGAAATGACCTTTTGTGGCTGTTTGGCTGTATTTTGTCTGTGCATTTTTCTCCTCCAAGTGTAGAAACACTCTTCCCTGTTAAAAGTGGTTGTTGAACTCCTCTGGTATAGTACAACCTTCACTACAAAGCGTTACGTTATGGGGTCAAGAGAGGGGACATCAGATAAAAAATGAATTGCAGCCCATATGTTCCCAGGTAATTCAGTGCATTAAGGAAATAGAGGAATTTCCACGGGAGTGAAATGGCCACTAAATACCTGTTGAAGCTCATGGCAGGACTCCCACAGCCTCGAAGGGTGTGAGTCTGCCCATAATTCAGTCGTCACTAAGTTACTGCTGCTGTTCCAGAGAAGGTTCGTGAGGTTAGTTTATTATGAGCCCAGTAACAGGGAGGAATTCAGGGGATGAGGGCAAATTTCAGGGTGAGATGAAATAGAAAACCAACTCTGTTCCTCTCCCTCAGCTAGGGAGAGAATGAGCAACACGAGGGCTGGGACCTGATTCCCAACTACCATGAGCTGTTGGAGAGGGGAAAACAAACTAACTCCAGAAACAAGGTGGAGGTGAGTTTATTCCTCAACCTCCCGAGAGCACAGAGGAACCAGGAGCTGTACTGCAGCTTCCCAGCACAGCAGGCTTCTATCTGCTCCTGGGTGGAATGCTAATTTTACCAAAGCAATTACCCTGGTTTTGCTAGGACAGAGTTAATTTTCTTCTCAGTACCTGGAATAACTGTGTGTTAGGTTCAGTGTGGGATTTGTTATGAGAAGAATGTTGATAGGGTACTGATGTTTCTAGTTGCTGCTGGAAGCCCAAGGTCATTCTGTTTTGCCAGTTTGCAAGTGCAAAGGGCTGGGAGGAGGGAAGCATAGTAATTAGCAAAGCCCAAACTGGCATTTGGATGTGCCAATGAGATGTTCCATATCATATCACCTCATGGTCAGTATCTTAATGAGGGTTGACCAGAAAATGAGAGTATTCTCTTGGGGATGGCTCAGGCTCTCACTCTTCCAGGATTGCAGTTTGGGTTTGGGGACTGTCTGTGCTCCAGGATCACTGGCTGGGACAGGCTGGGCATCAGTCGGTGGGTGGTGAGCAACTGCACTGGGCATCACTCATGGTATATTCTGTCATTATCATTTTATTTTAATTAGTAAATTGTTTTTATCTCAACCCGTGGGTCTCCTTGCCCTTTTCCTTCCAATTCTCTCCCCTGCTCCCTGGGAGAGTGAGTGAGTGACTGTGTTTGGCTGCAGCCAAAGGAGTGAAACCACCACAGCAATCTGGGGAGTTTTCTGGATGCTGAGCTTGGGTTTGTTTTTTTGTTTGTTTTTTATGTGCCTTACCCTCAAAAATGAGGATGCTGCATTATACAGTTATAGGTTGGATTCAGGTCTTTAAAAAGAAACAAAGTGCATTTACAAGCTTTTATTTTTTTTTTTTCTTAAACTGGAAAATATAAATACCAATCTACTTTTCTTTGATATCACTTTCCTTGCTGCACTATCTGCTTTTCTTCCAGTAGCGTTTTAACTGTCGTGGCTAACATCTGACATGTGTTTCATTCTTTCTATCATGCACTATTTAAAAAAAAACCCAAAACAACCAACCAAAAACACAACAGTAAGTTCTTTGCATAATGTATGGGATGCTTTCCTTGGAAGAAAATCGTGCCATGCTTCAGGGAACAGCCTCTGCCTGCTGCTCAGTGATACAGCCCCGCTCGCAAACCCCATCCGTCGCTCCCTGATGGAGTGTTTCATGTCTATAAACGTGGTGATGTTTTATGTGGTCCACGCTCAGCCTATGATCTTGACTGCTCCCCAGCTGCTTCTTTTGGTGTCTTTGCTAGAGATGAAGGTGTGAGTGAAGCCCTTGCAGACAGATCCCAGTGAGCTGTGAGGTTTCTCAGCTTGGCTAGCAGCGACTGCAGGGAGCTCAGCACAGACTGAGAAATTTCCCCCAGGAAATCTGCAGGGAATATAATTAGGTGGTGAGTCCAAAGGGAGCCGCATGCTGCTGGAGTCAGCCTAGTTTAACTAATTAGGTTATCTTAAGTGAGCGTAACCACAGCTTTGGTCCTGGTGTAGGGGTGCAAGGAGAGGGCAGCTGTGTGTAGGGCAGGCAGGAGCTTGGGGTTGCAGCAGCATCCCAGGGATTTCTGCTCTTGGTTGTGTTCTAAGAGGAGAATGATATTGAGGTTAGTCACACAGAGGCCACAGCTTCTAGGAGGAGACTTATTTGCAGTGTGGATGGCACCATATTTTGGAGCTGGTGTATGATGTTCAGTCAAATACTCCAGGGGTCAGGCCTAATTAAGATGTTGGTGTTGGATTCTGAACTAATTATGCAGGGCAAGTGAGCTTTACCTCATGACGTGCAAGTTGTTGCACACAAGGTAACGCACAACAACTCATGTAGTGGAAGGAGATGTGATCCATAACGCACGTGTTGTGCTGAAGTCAGATCAACCACCCACCCTGCTCTGAGCAGTGAGAAGCTGAGGCAGTCCCAGTCACTGAGAGTTGCAAAAGCTAATTGAATAGTGATTTATTTTTATCATAGAATCATAGAATGGTTTGGGTTGGAAGGGACCTTAAAGCTCATCCAGTTCCAACCCCCCTGCCAGCAGCAGGGACACCTTCCACTAGACCAGGTTGCTCAGGTTGTTTGAGGAAACAGTGGTTTGCCAGAGGATATTCCACAAGGGAAGAATGAGGACAAATTCATTGGATGCCTTGTTCATTGTTAATAATTCACTCAGCAGTAGCTGTGTGGTGAGGGCACCCTGCACAGCCACCTTCTGCTTCACACCAGCACCAAAAACACAGCAGAGGATTGAAATGCTTGGAGAGGTACCACTTCTACCAGTCCTTCCTCCAACTTATAACAGCTGTTTACATTTTGGTGATGCTGCTCCTGTTGTGCAAATGCACCAAATATCCTCTATTGAGCCACAACAATTTTTTTCTATGAAGCAGTATTTAATAGCTCTTCTTGCTCCCACGGGCACCAGTGACCAGTTCCACAGAGTTGATGAGTACGTCTCAACTGCTGTTGCTTAAGCCAAAGGGCAGAAAGGCAGGATAGAAATTAGAAGTGTCTTCAAGGATGTAAAGGGCTCTGCTACAGAAATGATGGGTATAATCTGTTTTTCCTCATGGCAAGAGGTTGATAATGAAGGAGAACCAGCTTGGACATTAGGAAACAGCTTTTTTAATGTTAGAGATTGGAAAAGGTGGGAATGGTCTTTGAAATGACATATCACCCCATCCATGCAATCCATTTTAAAAGGCTTCAAAGCTAGGTTAGGCAAACATCTGGGTCTATAACCCTGTGAGAGCCATGGAAACAGTCTTGCTACTGCAACTCCTCCTGCTCTGTGGCTTTACCTGTTCTACCCTTACAAGCCCCATGTCCTTAAACAAATTTCTCATAGATCATCTTTGTAAAGAAACAACAGTGGTTTCAGGAAGGGTAGTTTTGCACGGGTCTTTCCTGCAGGCTGTGGTACAGAATGATAACTCCTGAAACTGCCATTTTACAAGAGACTTCTCGAATCCTCATGACAGTTCATTTAAGCCAACAAATTTCTCCTCAAACCAGCCAAATTTTGGAGTTATTGAATGACTTATTTGAACTCTCTGTGCTTCAGAGATTTCTAGTAGACAAGACAGCTATGTACAAATGGAGAGCAGGACACTGTGTCCTGGTTTCTTAGAGGCAGCCCATGTCACTGTGTGTGCTTGTCCCTGTTGGTTTTCATCAGGGCATTCAAATGACCCAATTTTCTCCTGCTTTGCTATTATCCTCCCTTGCTTGTAGGTATTGGTGATATTTAAAGTCATCCTCCTTTGCAGAATGTCAACTGCTAAGACATCAGGACAGGTAGTGGAAATTGCTCACAGAGAAAAGCATCAAAAAAAAAAAGGTTTCTAGATGAAGTGATACAGATTTCTGTAGGGAGCCTGCTTTGCTTGTGTCTGTGCCATGGGGCACTGGGCTCGCTGCTTTCCAGGCAGAATTGGTGCGTGAAGGGGGAGTGAAGGCGTTGAGAGCAGCCCTGTGGAGAAGGACTTGGGGGTACCAGTGGATGAAAAGCTGGACATGAGCTGGCAACGTGCGCTCACAGCACAGAGGCCAATAACCGTGTCCTGGGCTGCACCCAGAGCAGCGTGGGCAGCAGGTGGAGGGAGGGGATTCTGCCCCTCTGCTCTGCTCTCCTGAGACCCCACCTGCAGTGCTGCCTCCAGTGCTGGGGTCCTCAGGATAAGAGAGGCATGTACCTGCTGGAGCAGGTCCAGAGGAGGCCACAAAAATGATCAGAAGGATGGAGCACTTCTGCTATGAAGACAGGCTGAGAGAGTTGGGGCTGTTCAGCCTGAAGAA
>NW_010339039.1:43056-62090 GCF_000700745.2 Antrostomus carolinensis
CTTGGACTAAATGGCCTGGAAAGGTCCCTTCCCACCCAAACCATGTTACAATTCTACAAATAGGCAAAAGGTTTGGGGAGGTGGCAGTTGAAATGAAGGTTTGGTAACAACAGAGGTTGTCATCATCACATCTTCGGACCTCATCCAACACAGGAAAAGAACTTGACTAGCACCACATGATAAATACAGTAAAATCAGAACCTATTATATCTTAGTTCTGCTTGAAATTCAAGTGGTCTGGGCTAGAGTCCATTTTATAGCTGCCTCTAAATAAAGTTAATGTGCCCCCTACTTCCCCTTCCCCCTTAGCCTATCCTGTAACTTAATGAATAACAGGCTTAATCACTCTGGTATCAAAATAGCCTTTTTTACAGCCATGCAAATGTTCTTTGGTATATAATTTGTACATGCTTCACTCATCTATTAGCATTGTTCTTTCTAAATGAGAAAATGCAAATGTTACACCAAGGGCCCCATCTTCATCGCTTACAGAATATAATTCCTGACAGCAACATGGAGCTGTTTAGCATAATTTTCCTGTTAATAAACTGCCAATTACAGTAATTTAGTTCTTTAGCTTCCAAAGACCAAAAGGTATACGATGATTTCCAGTGCCATCCCAATTAATGTCTCGGTTTATTATTTGGCTATGTCTGAGGAAACAGACAAATGGGAAGGACTCAGTTGTTTAAAGATAATATAGAAATAAAGATTTCCTTTTTCAAATTCAGAAGCTTTTCTCATCTGAAAAGTAAAATGTAATTTTGTGGGTACTCACTCCCCCTTGCACATGCATATTCGTACGTGTAAAGCGCTGAGAACAGAATCAGAGATCTTTACATGACACACCAATGTGAGTCAGCTTGGAAAACTACCACATTAAACTTCATAAAACCTCTTAGAAACACCTGCCAGCAATGAAAAACTTGGTTTTTCTTTTTGTTTTTCTTTTTTTTTTCTTTTTTCCCCCCCTTCCCAGTAACTTCTGTTTGTTGTTCAAATGCTCCCCAACTCAGATGGTTACGCAGCACTTTATTAAAGTCAGTGGGAAATATTGCAAGAGGGAGGGGAGGAAAAAGAGAATATTTAAGGAAATGGTTACAGGTGCTGGAAAAGATTCAGAAGTATTATATTTAGAAGCAATGATGTTTGGAGCAGCTCTTTGTGTACCATGTTTTCAGCTCAGATTTCTTCTCAACCTTTTTTTTTTTACTAAAGGGAATTTGCATGAACACAGAATCCTTCTTTCTTAAGAGTTTATCTGATCTTCTTGCTTATTTCCTTCTCCCTGTTCCATCTGCTCCTGAAATCATCATGCTCTGTGATATAACCCCACAATTTCCGAGGCGACTCGGAGTGATTTTAATTGAGGAGTAAGTAATAGAGGGGGATCTTGGGAATTAAAGATCCTACTTTCAGTGCAAGTAATCTCAGTGGGTAAATGTAGGAAACATGATTTTGGTTTGGGGAGAAGCTGAAGAAAATAAGCAACCTTTTGGGTCATTTATTGTGGATACTGCCTTTTTTCCTTCCTATTGGGAAGTAGCTTAAGAACATATCCTGTGTTTTCTGCTCTATTATTTCTTTCTATTCCATTCCATTTTTTTCTGCTTTATTTATACCCACAGATTCTGTGAAGAAATGTTGCAAATTTTGTCTCAGGCAATTAGATACCAGTTTAAAAAATAAAACAAAAAAACAAAAAGAAATTGAGGTTCCATCCTTCCCACAACTGTGTGCAACCCTTTGTAAGAAACTTGGCTGAGTCTCTCGTTGCCTGTCTGAGGACAGTGATGACACCCTGACTGTGGTATTTATTAGATGTTCAAAAGTCAGGTTTGGCAGAGAAATTTCCATTACCTGTAGAAATACTCAAGTAAAAGTCTGCTCAGGCTTCTGGAAGCACCTAGAGTAGGCTGTTTCCAAGGGCTTAGTGCTGGTGTTGCTGGTTTCTGTAATGAAAATTAATTAACTCCTGTGGAAACACAGTTGGTTCAATACTAAGCAGTTAAATTCCACCTTCCTAAGCTGTGTTTAGGGCACAAAAGCACATGTAGTGCCATTACCACGTCTTATTTTCCCTGTCACCTCTCAGTGCTAGTGAATGCATCACCCAAGACCTCCAGCACCTGAACCCAAGCAGTCCCCACACACAAATAGCTGACCCTGCCCGCTTGCTTTTGGTAGCCAGCAGAGCAGTTTGGTGGTCCAACTGGCTTGGTGCAAGGCCAACATAGAGAAGAAGTCCCTTTCATCCAGAGGCTGTGGTTGGATGCGGGGTCCTACAGCATCCGCTGCACAAACACCACGATTGACATCAGGAGAAGCCAGGCTGAGCCAGTTGCTACAGAAATTCATGCTTTTTGTAGAGAAATTGCAATAGATTTAAGGAAAAATAATTTTAAGTGAGCTTGTTTGGGGACTTCATCTAAACAAGGAGTGCCCTGTGGAGCTGTTTGCATGTCTTTGATGTTGTTGATGGGGTTTGCCTGCTCGGCCAACTCCTCCCCAGTGCAATGCCTCAGGCAAGGGCTCAAACGAGAGATTCCTCCAACGCTTTGAAAGCTAAATTGGGAAAAAAAGTTATTGAAGTTATTAAACTTTAAGAAGGTGCAAGTGTATGTGCCAGCTAGTTACTTTTTGATAAGTATATACTATTAATAGCACTTAAAAAAAAAACCCAACTTGAGATCTGCAGTACAGTGTTCTTCAAGATACTTTTGACTATTATGAGATTAATGGATATGGGGCAGTTTGGAACTGATACATTAATTTTAATCACTTAACTCAGTTTGTATTAATGAGAGAGCAGTGGGCGAATCCTATAGAAAGACATGAGAATCTATACCTTAAAGGCATATGGGGTGATTATGCATTTTGTGTTAGAAAATTATGGCTCAGCACTGAAAATAACTGACAACTGAATTTATCAGAGGGACACATTCAACACGCAGGGCAGCGCAGTAATGCACAGAACAGCGGCAGTGCCACTTTTCTATTAGGTTAAACAAATTCAGAAATAAATCTGGGGAGTGAAATAATTGTATTTCTTCCCACTGAAGACCTTCCTATGTGCGCATTGGGAGTGTGCCGGGGTATATTTGTCTGTGCATTTACCGTGAACGTGGGCTTATGACCATGTTATGGGGGTTTTTTTTTTAATACACTTGAGTGTTTGGTTGGAGCTGAATGACTCAGATTAATCATATCACTTTCCAAGTGCCTTTGGTATTAGTTTTTTTATTTATAGACTAGAGACTTAGGACTCTAGTATTTCTTTGGTGGCCTGGAAGCTAGTGAGTGCTCTTCTTTTTTAGCCTGACCTCTCTCCTCTGCTCTCGCTATGAGCTCATCGCTGTAGCCTGAGGCTGGAAAAGCTTGACAAGGGGCTGCCCTGGAACTGGTGTCAGGTTATTACATGGAACAAGGAAAGAGTTTTATATGGGAGTGACACCACAGTGAATCTGCCCGGGGACACAGCCTCTCTGCCTATGTGCATTACATCTATACGTTAGCAGGCTGAGGACCAGGAGCCTGGCGTTAGATGCTGCCAACGTTGCACCTTGTGTAGGGTAGGCTGAAGTGCCAATGCCATCCCGTTGGGTTTGCTTTTCACTCATCAAACAGCCCAGAGGTGATTTAACATGATGGGATGGGATGAGCTCTCATCACTAGGAAGCCCACAAATGTTTGTAGTCATAATCAGGAAATGTGCAAACGCTTTGATTAACCTGATTGATGCGAAGGGGCCCTGTAAGAAAGATGGAGACAAACTTTTTAGCTGGGCCTTTAGTGATAGGACAAGGGGTGATGGTTTTAAACTGAAAGAGGGGAGATTTAGACTAGGTGTAAGGGAGAATTTTTTTACACTGAGGGTGGTGAAGCCCAGGTTGCCCAGAGAGGTGGTAGAAGCCTCATCCCTGGAAACATTCAAGGTCAGGTTGGACAGGGCTCTGAGCAACCTGATCTGGTTGCGGATGTCCCTGCTCACTGCAGGGGGGTTGGATTATATGGCCTCTAAAGGTCCCTTCTAACCCAAACCATCCTATGATTCTAAGTCTTGGTTAGGGAGAAAACTGTTCTTTTTAAAATCTATTTATTTTCCCCTCAAGTGACTGCAACAGAGGATACATTTAATTTGAAATGGGAGTTATAAGGAGTGTAAATTTCTGATGGTCCCTTTAACCAATGAACAAATGATAAGGTGCATCTTCAAAGGTTTGTAGTGATGGAAGAAACTCCAAAATGAGGATGTGTGTTATAGGAGGGTAACATTGTTTTTATCCTATAGATAGGACCATGGCACAGAGCCTGGGTGGACAGCCCCTTGCAACCACCATGCTCTGTCCCAATGCCAGGCTGTGTCACCAACCCAAAGCAAAGCTTGCTGACACTGTGTCATCCTTACCAGCTATCAAATTTAGGACATGTCTGTATTTCTGAAAGGACAAGATCATTTTAAAACTGGGAGCAGAAGAACCACATAAAAAACCAGGCTGATTATACCAGTGCACCAAAACAGACACGTAATTTGGGACCCAGGCTGATATTTGCACAATGTCAACCTGTCCTCACCACCTTGGGTCAATGCTATTTCTGACGTCTCTGTCCCATCTTCCATGGCACCGTGAAGAGGTGACCTTGCTGACCTAACAGAGCAATAAAGAAATCTGCTCTCTCTTTAATACAATTCTGGGAGAAAATGGCCATTTTTCAGAAATAAAATGGTTTCTGCTGAAGGTTTACCCGGTACAAATGCACTAGTGATGGAGCTGTAGCTGTGCTGTGTGGCTCATAAACACAAAGCTTCTGGTCTAAAGAAGAGCTTGTGTGCCCAAAAGCTTTCTTGTTCTCCTACTGGTTTCATAAAAGATCATAGCTCTTCATGCAAACCTTGCTGTCTATACCACGGATTAAACCCCTATGTCCAAAGGGACTTGTTGTTGTCCTTAAAAACCTTGAAAACCTGTTAATATTAGACAGAATGAAGATCTATAGAACCAGGGTGGATCATATTTTACTTGTACACAGGCAAACAAAGTTTTGTAATATAATCAAAGGACAAAAATCAGCTCTAAGTAGATGCAATAGAGCCACAATGACAGTTATTGGACAACACTTTGTCCCATTATTATTTATGTATTGGATGAAGCCACAATAATATTAAAGTCACCCTCACTAAACATACAACACTTTGTATTTTGACAGCACTTCATAAACGTTAATGAATTAAGCTGAAGTAAACACTTCTTTAATATCAACCTTTGCTGAACTGATCTGCAAAGGCAGATTAAAGGCAATGAGGAGCACATTGCAGTTCAAGCAGATAAAAACCCCTCATTGCCTGGCCAGGGCATGATGGAAAAAAACAAAATTGGGACCTTCCATCTGCTGCAGACCCATTAATGAAGTATCACAAGCAGCTTTTGTGTGCCCTGTCATTTGGATGTTATACTAATGGAGGGGAAGGAGAAGAGTCAGGATAAAAATACTGTTTAAAAGGACCTTGCAAAGCTCAGTGAATTTGGATTTAGGGTGATAGAGAAGATCTGTGCTTATGTGCTGAAAAAAAAAAAAAATGGGAAGAAAATTGTAGTCCTAGTTATGCTCATTTCTCACTGTTAGTTGTCAAAATTCAGGTAATGCCACTTTCAGAGATTATATTTGTGTAAAAATAACCCAAACTGAGAACAGAACATAGAATCATAGAATGGTTTGGGTTGGAAGGGACCTTAAAGCTCATCCAGTCCCAACCCCCCTGCCAGCAGCAGGGACACCTTCCACTAGACCAGGTTGCTCAAAGCCTCATCCAACCTGGCCTTCAACACTTCCAGGGAGGAGCAGCCACAGCTTCTCTGGCCAACCTGGGACACTGTCTGACCACCCTCACAGTGAAGAACTTCTTCCTAATATCTAATCTAAACCTCCCCTCTTTCAGCTTAAACCCATTTCCCCTTGTTTTGTCATTAATTGCCCTTAGATGCGCAACAGCAGCCAAGTCAGGCGATGGCAGTCAACAAAGCATGTGCTGAAACACGGGGTTATGACATCTGTAAGGACAGTACATAGGACTGCCTGCTGGCCACGTGGTTAGGGACACTTTATGGAGCAAGTGGTCCCAGATCCATGTCACAGGCAGCTTCGTGGGTCACTCCTGGCCGCAGACTGAGCTGGGCAGCACTGAGCTGGCTTTAGCACAAGGGGCAAAGTACTTAACAGGACAATTTTTTAGAGTCCTTCACACAAAAGTGCTCTTTGTCTGAGTGTTGGACATGCAAAACTCAAATATTGGAGGGGTTGTTTTTGCTGAACCTGCAGGAATTCCTGAATACAGACTTAATTCCCCCCAAAATACAGACAATAAAAACTTCTTTAGCATCTTAATGATCCCTTTGGGAAAGCTGGCCAAATCAGACAGGAATGTTCAGTAAATCCTTGTTATCTATGCTTGCTTTATTAACGAGCCTGAGTATCATATTTAAATCCCTGTAGCTGCATCTCATATATTGGCTGGTGTGAAAATAAAATATTTCTGTTCAGTATTTGGTTTATATCACAGGCAGCTCCACTGAGCTCCAGAAATGCCTTTTCTGTTATTAGCGTTGTGGGCTGTGGAAGGGTCACTGTGATGGATAGGACGTTGGAGGCCATGGGAGGGCAACCCTTCAAATCAAAAATGTTACAGCTATTGGAGGGTAATTGAGATACTATATGTTTACACAGACCTGTCTCGGAAATATTCCTTTAGCAAAGGCTAAGTTTGATTAAGGGCTTTCCTCCTTGGATCAGGGCAAAGACAAATTCATAGAGTAAAAGGAAAGAAAGTGGGAGAGAGGCTGGAAAAAGAAAATGGGATATTTCCAGTATAGCCTGGCTAAGGGGGAGCTGTGGATATTGGGGAGCAGATGGATGCAGCTTCATTGTGGAGGCAGGATTTTTTAGTGACACCTTGTGTGAGTTTATCATGACCTATTTCCTTTTGATCAAACTTGGGTTGTATTATGCAGAATATTTTAAACAACACTTTCTAGAAGGGTTATTTTAAAACAGGATCAAACCTCTGGAACAGGCATTTGTTGGGCAAAGCTTTCCTTCCTTGATAGCTTTTGCTGCTTTTCTAAGCTGAGTTAAGAGGAAGAAATTATTATTTGTAGATTTATAGAGGACTGTGTCCCCTTAGGTCACTAGGAAAATCAACAGGCTTGAACCCACGCTGAGGTTGTGTTTGGGGAGCTGTGTTTGGTCTCCTCCATCCTGAGCAGGAACTGGGACTGCTGTGGGGAAGGCAATAGGATTTTAGAGGAAAAACACCCAGATAGCTTAGAGGATGATCATATTTTTCACTTCCAACCTCTGGGAATACTCCTAAATGAGATGAAGGTAACGGCACAAGCGGTGATGAAGAACTGCTCCCCAGCACTTGCGGGGAAGGTGCGCTTTGGAGTGAATTGTTGGTTCTGAAAACACAGGCTCTCTTTGTATGCAGGAGTTTTTATGTCCTGCTGCCTCATTATCTCAGTAACTTATTATAGTTTTATGTCTGTGTTGTGCTGCAAATGGACTGCCCATAATCCCCTTTTTTTATAGACTTAATCTGGCTGGTGATAAATGCCTCCAAAGTCAGCGCAGCATCTTCCTCTGGGTGGTGGGGGCACAGTGTGAGTGACTCCTGGGCAAGCTGAAAACACCCCTCCTGAATGTATTTTTAAATCCTTTCCATTCCAATCCGAATTTAAAGAGGTTTTGGTGTTGATATTTCGGTGTGAAATACAGCTGTGTGTTTACTTCTGGAAAGATCATCTCACAGCTGCAATGTTTGTACGCACACAGTGATAATCTAATTAACATCCCCTTTGGTACCTGGGAGTTAAGGTTGGACAAGCCTCTCAGGCGGGTTTTTGGAGATTTTGGTAGCTTAGGTACTTCTTGAGATAGGCTGGATGAATTTGAGCAACTGCCTTCTCAAACATTCTGTGAAATAACTATTACGATTTTGCATCACCTGTACACACAAGCCAGTTAATTTGTTTCAGTGAACAGTTGTACGAGTGAATTATTCACCCATGTGCAATATTTATCTTTAAAATGACTAGACAATTCAGCTCGGTGTGGAGGTGTGCCTCTGTATGAATTCATAAATCCATGATCGCTGGCAGGACATTTTCTGCAGGGGCTGATGATCTATTTACTCTCATTTTTCTTCTCGCCAAGGGTTAGCCCAGACCCTCTTGCTTTGACATGAACTGCAAGAAAACTTGTATAAAATTTTACTACTTCTTAGTTTGAATATAAAGCTCCAACAATGCTCTGCAACCTCTGCTTGTCAGGTTAGAACCTCTCACCTGATTATAAGACAGCAATTTTGTGTGATTTTTTATTTATTTATTTTTTCCCTTCCCACCCAGCAGACATAATGAGCAGAAGGGATTAGGTGATGAGCTGAAATGATGGAGCTAAATGAGGAATTGCAAATACAAATGTGGAGCTTTTGCAGCTATTAGTGGTCAGCCCTGAGCCTGCTTGCTCAAGAAGTGAGTGTCCCTTTTGCTGTTCAGAGATGCTCAGAGCTCCCACATTCTGGGGCAGCACAAAGAAGACACAGAGAGACATAAAATTGCTCATCTAGATGTTGAGAATCATCCTACCAAAGCTGGTCTTACTTGCCCTAGTGACTGGGATTGCCCTGTGCCTGGGATTACCCCGGGGGTTGTAGTCCCTCTGGCTGGGAAGTGAATGGGATTGCTTTGTGTTTTGATGGCCAACATTTTTCCTAGAGGAGAACGGGAAGAGTATGACTGGCAATTGGTAGTTACCTAAACTAATGATTCAGAAAATTGTTCCAACAGCTTAATTTTAAGAGAGCCTGAGTTTTAAAGAACAGTGAGGATCTTACTTAAATGGCATTCCTCGGAGGTCATTAATAAAGTCATTCTTTGTCAGGGAAGATCCAATATGATGAGCATGAGGGACTTCAACTTACTAGGCTGGAGATTTGGGGCTTGATCTCAGCTTGTATGAACTAGAGCAGTTCCAGTCAACTGAACAGTAATTTCCATAACCTTAGGAAGTAATCCTGAATATCCATGGTTTTGAAGAGCAAATTTGCTGAAGCGTTTACTCAAGAAAATGCATTATTTGGATAGACCAACATTTACTGAAGCGCTAAGGACTGAGTAATGCACTGAAATATGCTTTTACTAGCACTTGCTAAATGTTACAGTCACGCTTTTGTCTAATTGCTGATAGGCAGAATAAAAAGAACTAAAGCTGAATTTCTCTCTTAAGAGTCTCTTTCTTTATGTATTTTCTTCAGCTCTTACCTGAATAAAAAAAAAAGCGTGCTTCTCTGTGACAAGAGAATTTTCTTCATCGGCAAAGGAAAGGTTGTATTTGCCCTGGCTTTAAATTATTCTGAAATGACTCACGAATCTCACCTTGAAAGTGAAGTGGTTCACCACATTAAAGAGGCTTGTGAACAAAGCAGCTAAAATTCTGTAACCTATTTCCATCGATTTTGGGGTTTGAGTTCTGCTCACGCACACGTACCCTTTGTTAACATCTACATGGAGCACGGAGTGTTTTACACTTGAACTTTAGTACCTGACAGTGAGAACAGTGCAGCTGCAGTTGTAGTCACAGAGCAGCAATGATCATACTCACCCTGCCTCCGACTAAGTACCCAAAAAATAACCTGATATCGAGTAGAAAGTCCTTCTGCTGCCAAAGATTTGCCTAGTAAAGGAAGAATCTAAATCAAACATATCCTGGATTGACTAGGCACCAGCTCTCTAATCTGTATAATTTCGTTATCTGGGTGATCATCTGTGCTGTGCCCCCGTCCATGCTGTTCTAATTAGCAGGATAACGAAGGGAGCAGTGTGACACCGCTAACAGGGAGACTGAAGTTTTAGTCGAATGCACAAATTAACTTTGAAGTTTCCTGCAGTCCTAAAGATTTTATGGTAATTTTCCATTTCTGCTTAGGCATATTTGCATTTTGCATGACAGTTTAGCTCTAATCATTTGTCAGATATTGCCAATCTGCTGTCAGGAGGGTAAAGCCACCAACTTAGAAGAGCTTTTAATATTACTGTGCCTGTTATCTTTAATGGGCATCTGGGACCTGGCTCCTGGGGATTGAGCATGGATATTCCAGAGCAGAAGCATGAAGGCATCAGTCTGAGCCAGTGAATCACCCAGACCAAGTCTGCAAAACGCTGTAGGCAACCAAGCAGGCATGTAGCATCTGACCAGTAATGCACTGTGGATAATTTCTTACCTCCCACTCTTCTTTTTCCATTTCCCTTTGCTGCACAGAATATGCTGATCTGTTCAACCCCGAACCACTGTGTAACCCCTGGTTCTGGCACCAGTTACAGATGTCTAAAGGTACCTACCAGAAATGTGGGTTGTATGAACAGCTCTTCCTTTGGTTACTACTGCTGGAAAATGAAGGAGCAAATTGAGAATTGCTTTGGAGTATAAATTCTCCAGATGTCTCCTCTCCTCTCCTTGGTCCTGTTTTACAGAGGCTGGCACATGGCTCTTGCTCCTTGGTTCTTCTGCTGTGTTGAAATGCAGGTTCTATTATCAGGCAATTAAAAATATGGTGCCTCTGTCACCTGTCTTTCATTTTTCTGTCAGACTGGGGTTTTTTTGGTGCTGTGCATCCCTCCTCCCCTGACTTGTCACCTCTTATCATCATGTCACAAATTTCCTTTTCTTTTCCAAACTATTCCCATTGACTCAGTCCCACCACTTGATCTCCACTCTCTGGTGTGGCCTCATCTCAAGTACTGGGGGCAGTTTGGGCACCACAGGATAAAATGGATCTAAAGCTCCTGGAGAGTGTCCAGAGGAGGGACACAAAATTGGTGAAGAGTTTAGAGGGGAAACGGTGTGAGGAGAGGCTGAAGGTGCTTGATTTGTTCAGCTTGGAGAAGAGGAGACTGAGAGGAGATCTCATCATGGTCTAGAACTTCCTCCCAAGGGGAAGAGGAGGGGCAGGCGCTGATCTCTTCTCTCTGGCCACCAACAAATGCCAGGAGCAGAGGACATGGCAGGAAGATGTGGCAGGGGAGGGTGAGGTTGGCCATGAGGAAAAGGTTCTTCACCCAGAGGGTGGTGGAGCACTGGAACAGGCTCCCCAGGGAGGTGCTGATGGCACCAAGCCTGACAAGATGCCAGCAGCATTTGGCCAAGGCCCTCAGGGACATGGTGTGAATGTTGGGATTGTCCTGTGCAGGGACAGGAGTTGGACTCCATCATCCTGGTGGGTCCCTTCTAACTCACAACATTTTATGATTCTATGCTCTGCTTGCACATCACCTCACCCAGCAACTATTGCTGGAGGTTCCCCTGCCCAAGGCAGTAGCAGACTGTGATCCCTGTGCCCCACCATGTTACAACACAACACGTGCTTGTGCCTTGTGTGTGCCCCCAGCCCACCAGCTTCACTTTTACCTCCTCAGCTCTCTGCTCTTGCTTCCTCCAAAAGCTCATGCACTTTAACTGGGGTTCCTCTTTCTGCCCAAGTCCTCTCCAGCCCCACAATGCAAAAACCTCTTTCTAGGTCTCTGGTCACAACCTGCACCTCTCCAGACCATGTACAATCAAATGAATTCCTTACCTTGCAATGACTCTTCCTCCTTCCTTCTCCACTGGCCTCCTCTCTGCTGCTGCAGCAGGAAAATATCTCCTGGCCCTTTCTTGCAGTTGTAGCCCTGTCTATCAGCTGTACATTTTCCTCCCTCACTGTTTTTAGATCATGAAAAAATTCACACAGTTCCTCCTTCCACAGCCCTAATTGAACTTTAACCAGCTGCTGTCACAGCTCAGGCCTCATTTGTTAGCCAATTCCTTGTCCAATCGATTATTTCACTAGCCTTGCTGTTTTAACAGTCTTATTGAAGTTCATATAAATCATATCTCCAATCTCACTCCTGTTCTCTCTTGCTGTCCCTTTCTCAGAGATATGAATCAAACATTAATATTGATCAGCATTTAATGCCAGACACAAAAGGAAAATCTGCTTTCATGTAATATGAAATATTAATAAAACATTAATGAGGGCAAAGGAGAAGGTTGCAAACATGATGGCCAGGTCATCTCTTTCCTCCTGCTCTAATGCAGTGTTAAGAAATTCCTTTGTTATGTGGTGGTCTGGGCTTTCAGCCTGCAGTGAAATTTGGATTTGATTTCTAACTCCAGATTTGAAAAAGTCAAGGGATTTGCCACTCAAAAGGATTGACTGGGAGACCTTAGGTGCTTTTATCCTCTGTATACACAGGATGGTTCCTCAAATATTAGTGCTCTGAATTTTAACATCAATCATTTTATCGAAGTTAGATGTGTTAACCACTTTTAATTGCCGTGCCTCATTTAGCTGGATGTTTACTCATGTTCTCCTATGTGTTCCCCATGAAGTACAGTTGTATTTCTAATGGTGTAGCCTGATGCTTGGAAAGCAGCAACTGAGCTCAACTAGTCAAAGGGACTTTGACAGGTGAGTCCCCAGTTTGATTTTGGATAGACTTGGGCTTGCTTTAGGTTGCCTATCAGGGTACTCTGGGGTATAACTTGAATGCTAAAAGTGCCTTCTCGTTATTCTCCTGTTATCTCAAGACCATGATGAAGGTGAAAATAATGAATTTAGGAGTAAAGGAAAGAACGAGAAAGTTAAATGTGGTTAATTCTCTTTGTAGAAATTGGTAATAGGGAAGCCAAAGTGATCTGTAAAACTATACTTTGATTTATACTGATTTATAACCACGACAGAGGGATCAGATCTGAGCCTCAGCAGGACAAACAGTCTCACTCTCTGCTGTGTAAAGATAATCAGGGACAAAGCTAAGAGAAAACAGAAGGGTAGGAAAAAATAAAAAACAAAAAACAGACAAGGAATACAGGATGAGAAGAACAGGGGACCCAAAGAGAGGATGAAGAACACAAATATAATGAAAATTGCATCTATAAAAGAAAAAGACCTGAGAGTACTGTGTTTGTTGTGAAATTAGTTTGTTCAGTGTAGATTGTGGAGCAGCTCCACCAGATGGATCCAGCTACTTTGGATATCCAAAGGCATTGCTGAATGCACTCTTGGTGTGTTGGGTTTGATGCTCTCCTGGGTTACACCTGACTTTGATGTGGTTTATGTGGATGTGTGTGAGGGAAGAAGCTGTACTCTGAGAGCAATTGTCAACTAATAACAGGATATAAGAAAAATGAGGCTAAAAAGATTATGAGAGCCATCTAATTTGGAGATCTATCATCATACTTCAAACATTCAGATCTTGCTAGGAAAAAAAAAAAAAAAGCCACTCTTACCCCAGGTTGGTTTTTTGTCATGAACTTTGAAGATGCTTCAGTGTTTACCAGTATCTGCTGATTGTTTGATCTTCAAGTTAAGTGTAACCCCTGCTAGATTTATGAGCTGCTGAAAGAAAGAGAGGCAGAGTGATATTTCTACCACACTACAGAGTAACTAGAGATGCTGCAGTCTCCTAAATCATTATTGCTTATTAGGAGAACTTTCATTTTCGCTGCTGCTGCCGGATGACAGTTTGTTTTAATTTTACTTTCTGAGGATCCTCTCCATCAATGACCTGCAGCCCGTGTAAGTGGGAATATAAAGCAATTGACATGAAATCAATATTAATTCAGGAATACGTCAGGGGTTGGGTTTTTTTTCCTCCTTTTGTAACAGATTCTTATCAGGGTGTTAGGACCTGGCAGGCTGAAGCAGTTGAGTTTCCAAATGTAGGGCTCTGGGCTCATGGGGGGATGCTCTGAATGAGCACAGGCAGTGTCCTTTGGGCCATGGTTGCATTGTGTGCTCAACTACATACCGAGATTAAATGTCAGTTTTGTGCTCTTGTTTTTTATCAAAACCAGTCACTGCAGTCATTTCCAAGAGTTAAAGAAACCTCTCTCAACTTCATAGCTGTTTCACTCAGGAATCTGTTGAGCAACTGCTTGGTTTGGTCAGTGTTTGAGTAGCGTGGGTCTAGTCTGGTTTTATTTTGTTTCATTTTATGTGGGAGTGAAGACAGAGAAAAACCTAGAGGGGTTTTTTTTGTTGGTGGTTTTTAAATAGGTTTAAAACACAGTTTGTCACTTGTGAATCTAGGATCAGGACTAGACTTTCCAACCATCATAGCAGAGATTAAAGAGCAAATTTTAAAGGAAGCTTAAGCAAATGTTGCTGGGATTTTATCAAGCTTTCTTCCAATGTCTAAGAGGTTAAGTAGAAGGAATCCCAGGGACATGGGAGAGAAAAGCTGATGCGGGTGGATCAGTTTGGCACTGGAGTCACTGCGGGATGCTTTAGCTGTTGGCCATGCTGAAGACTAAGTTATGAACAATTTCCTATTTAAAGGCAAGAATTTGGTATTTAATGTAGATTAGAAGCAGGTAACACTGGAACGACTCCAAGAGGAACTTGCTGTGCAAAGAGCAACGAGCCAAGATGATTTTAGGGGCAACATCTCAGGAGACTGAGGGGAAAAAAGGCTGCAGTGCAGATGACAGGGGAAAACCTTCCAGTCTTTTATCAAGCACTCATCTAAGCAGTCAGCCTTGTCAACTCAGAGGTTTGAGCTCAGGAGATCTGGGCTTTATTTCTGGCTTTGCAACTTATTTTTAACCTTGAGCAATTCATTTTATTGCTCTCAGCCTCAGTTTCCCGTGCTTGAAAAAGACATTAGTGGAACTATCTCCCTTTATAGTGCACTTTGATACATATTTGATAAAAGCATGTAATAAAAGTATAGCGTTATTTGTTGCACCCAGGAAAAGCTTTTCCAGTAGCTATAACCCATGGGGAAAAAAGGTCCATCATCCAAGGAGACTGGCCACAGCATCTCTCTTAGTGTGAGCAGAGTGGCAAGCTGCAAGGCTGCTGTGCAGATCTGCCTTCTGCATGTCGTGCCTCTGAGAGGGATGGAGGATTTTAGTTTCCAGGGCTGTTAATCTGGTACTTTTCACCAGTTATCTATAAAAAAAAGGGAAAATGATGAATCATCAGTCTCAGGTGCTTGTTAAGTGTTCTTGTTACAGACTGTTTCCAACGGTCCGTAGCTTTAGTCTGCTAAGAGTAATTCTGTTCATCCTCCTGGCTGCCCAGTAGATGAGCAAAATGACTGACAGCAGAAATATTCCAAAACAGGGGATATTAAGCAAGCACACTGATGTCTGCTGTTCTTCCAGTGGAGTTATCACTTATGTGATTTAAGTTGACTTGAGTGACATTTTTGCCCTTGAGGATTTCTCTCCTTCTTTCCAGAACTGTGTGTGCTTTACTTGAAGTTTTGTAAAGAGCCACGTGGGGAGGATCTTCCTGCTATGGGGCTGTGTTTCCATCAGTGTCACAGGCATCAGTCCAGCAGTGACATCAAATGTCATGAGTGTTCCAAGATCTGAGACACTTCTCTGTTGGCCACTTGATCAAACCTAAGAACCTGGTGTCAAGCTGTAGACTCCTCAGTTGGCCTGGGGTTGTCCTAATTGAGACTCCACGGCATCATCCCAGACTGAGACATCCAGTACCTGAAGGGGCCTACAAGGAAGCCAGGGAGGGACTTTTCATAAGGGCAGTTAATGACAGAACAAGGGGTAATGGGTTTAAGTTGAAAGAGGGGAGGTTTAGATTAGATATTAGGAAGAAATTCTTTGGTGTGAGGGTGGTGAGACAGTGTCCCAGGTTGCCCCGAGAAGCTGTGGCTGCTCCTCCCTGGAAGTGTTGAAGGCCAGGCTGGATGAGGCTTTGAGCAACCTGGTCTAGTGGAAGGTGTCCCTGCTGATGGCAGGGGGGTTGGAACTGGATGATCATTAAAGTCCCTTCCAATCCAAACCATTCTATGATTCTATGATCAGTTTTTGACAAAGGGGAATCAGCCTGATTTCCCACATTAAGGCAATGGTAGAGATTGGGGAGGATCTTTAGCTCTGAAATGGGTTTCCTTCAAAAACCTTGCTGGCTTTCAGGACACACTGGCCTGAGTGGCATTTGTGGGGGTTACCCAAGGTGTGGCTGATGGGAACACACAGAAGAGGCAGGGGAGCTATTCCTGCTATATTGGCCATGGCAAGGAATAAATGCCTCTTCCTACATCGACATATGTATCAAAGCTTATAAAGAGATGAGTAACCTAAGTTCATACAGTATCAAACTAGAAAGATGTGATGTAACAGCTTCATTATCATATTTATGTCTTCCTAATTGCACTCCACTGAGATAACTTGCAAGCCTATGATAGATTTCCATATAACAGGATAAAGTTGCATTTGATCTTAAGCGTTTTTCAACAGGAAGCTGAAATGAAAGGCAAGATTCAGAAAAGATCATGAAAATTAGTGCCTAAATTTAATACCAAAAGTATTTTCTCTTAATGGAACTTTCTTCCTGTAAACTTGTGACCCATTTTTCTAGAGTCCATCTGTATATTTGTAACATGCTGTGGGAGTAGGAAGTGACCACCAAAGACTTCACAGGTTGGGTTGGCCATGTGCTAAGCAAAGTAGCAGTTACACATTTTTGGCAGGGTGCAAGAGGAAGAAATATGCCTCCTGCGTAGATTATAATATGGATTTAAATCATATTAGTATCTGATCTCAGAGGTCATCTCCGGCTTCAAAGTACTTTTGGCTTCTGTGCTCAATGTTGGGTTTTAGTCACTGCTCATTTTGAATGACAGTTGTCAGAAAAAAAATATGTAGAATTCCTTATTTGGAGAAGATCAACTGTTGTAGCAAATAGCCAAGGAAAAGGAGTTGGTCTTTGTGATAACATGATAAATCGTGACACAGGGTTCTGGAAAGGATTGTTTTCAACTTCTTCTTGCCCTACTGTGCTTGTCAGAGACTGACGGGCAGATCTTGCTGGCTCAGGGTGCTGCTGACAAGATTGAAGGTGTATTAGGAAAACTGCTTTCTCCTGGGCATGAAATTATTCCGACAGTCACTAAGGAAATGTATTCCAGTAATCTACTGCCACTTCATGTGCACTGCAGAGAACTGGAGATTGCTTCAGCAAAAAAAAAATGCCATCTGCATTAACACTGTGTATAATCATCCAAAATCAGTCGCTCACTTTATTCAGCACTCAGAAAAGCGAATTGCTGTAATTAATGGATGTACTATATATTTTTTTTATGTGTGCATATTATTATTCTACCCATTTCACAGATGCAGACATTGAGTTCACAAAAAAAACCCAAAAAAGGCATTTTAGGAAATCATGATTTGAGTTGTATGCTCATACTTTGCTTTGCACAGTGGGCTCTCACATAGACAGAATTGAACACAGCTGAGTCTCAGGTCCTTGACCACCAGCCGTAGGTCACTCTCCCTCCTTGCAAAGAAGTTGTTTCTGACAAATTAGCTGGTGTAGGATGATATAGTTCCACATTAGAAGTGCTCTATCTCACTATGCAGGATAACTGCTCTGAGAGCTCCTTGCCAAAGAGGTTTGTTTCTGGGACAGTGAGTGATGACTGAAGAAAATTAATAGGAAAAGTGAGATGAACTGTACTGAAGAGTCTTACTGAAGGATTTTTTTTTATTCAATATTAGTCTTATTCATAGCTGCTGTAAATATTATAATATTGCCAGCAAGATATGCAGAGTTCCTGCTTTGGGAACCATCACTCAAAGTTGGTAAATCATTCATGGGCTGGATCGATTGCTG
Source organism: Antrostomus carolinensis (assembly GCF_000700745.2). Taxonomy (NCBI): domain Eukaryota; kingdom Metazoa; phylum Chordata; class Aves; order Caprimulgiformes; family Caprimulgidae; genus Antrostomus; species Antrostomus carolinensis. Next base: position 60,743 of record NW_010339039.1, read on the forward strand.
CCCACTCCAGCTCACTGCTGGTCGCCCAGGGCTGAACCCAAGATGCTGAAGGACTTTGTATGGTCTGTGCTCCCAATGCAGCATCTCCAAGTGCTTCCAGGCTGGAGAGCAAAGTTAAAAACTCCCCGGCATAAAACCACCAAGCTTTATCCTCCCCATAAATTTGTCTAAGGACTAGGAGTGTTTTAAGGCACATCAACCTAAAGAAGTTTTAGAGTGCACTGGGAAAGAGCTATAGTGCTGCGATTTATAGGCAGGAACATTCACCTGGACAATAAGAATCCTGGTGCATTGAGCTGAAAAATATGCTGCAGTGTATGGTATTGGCTTGTTTGTAATAAAACACTAGCCTAGTACATTTTATTGGCTTTACAGCCATTTATTGTTTTGTTTTCAGAAATACAGTATGTAAGCAAAACCGATAAAATAGTTTAGTACATAGTAATTGTTCAAGAAGAGAAAGACCTATCAGAAGAGATTTCTCTTAAAAACTATTCAGTGGGTCTCATGCATTAGGAGACAAAATGGAGGAGATGGTTGAAGACCATCCTGAGTTCTCTGTTGCCTTGAGTGGGACTGGACAGAGAGTTTTTCACAAAGTTTTGGAAAATCACTCCCAAGCTTTATTAGTGGGAACCCAAACGAGCCAAGAATGCAAAGCAGAAGCACAATATTTACTCTTTGTTACTTATCAGGCTTTTATTAAAAGGTTTCAGCTACCTCAGGAGAGAGCAGGGGGAATCAGAGGACACCTCTGTGACCAGACACAGAGAGAGAAGCAATTTGACTAACAAGCATTGCATTCGGGTGGCCAGCTGTGGTTCTTTTACCCCTTCTTTTGGATCTTCCTCTCATAATATTAGATATATTTGCTTAAATTCAAGTCTAGGCTCTGCAAAACTTTATCTACGTGCTCAACTCTTCTTGCTTGGTCAGTCATGTTACCTTGGTGAGTGTTTGCATGTGATAACAAGTCCATGTGTAGGTTTATTAGATGGGGGCCCTGGATTTCAGTATTGCACAGTGAAACTTGTTAATGACAAGTGAGTAATTAGTGTCAGCATCATCAGATCAAGTCCAAGGAGATACTATTGAAAGAAAATCACCAGAGTTCTGATGATTGAGCACAGAGCTGAGTGGGGAATTTCACCAGAAACCTCGAGAAATTGACAAAATAAATGGCAAAATATTGCATCAAAACAGGTAGAGGCCAGATTGTCTTGGAACCTTTTTTTCTCTCCTTTGTCCGTGGTTAAATAATTTATGTCACTCTTCAGGTCCTCTGGAGTAGCTCAGCACCAGCGTCAGGTGTATTTGGAAGAGTAATGTCACCGCTCTGCCTTTTCCT
>NW_010339039.1:62108-82104 GCF_000700745.2 Antrostomus carolinensis
GAGCACCCAAGAAGCGGTGGCTTTTCCAGGGGACAAAGCAGTTTTTGGGTAAACTATTGATCTTGCCAGCCACATTGAACAAGATTCTCCTCCTTTATACCTCCACATAGGTAAAAATAAATGAATGAACAAACAAAAAAACAACTAAAGAAAAAACCCCTCTACATTTTCTGAACTTCCAAAGGTGTGGGGCATTTCATTTTCAAAGGTGCAGAAGAGTCAGGGACCATGATCTCTTGCTTTGGATATGTGAGTTTGGACTATCAGCCCATAGAAAGACTCCTTCACCCCAAAGGATGCATTTGGGAAGCTAAATTCCTTCAACACATGCCAAGTATCCTAACTTCATCCTGAGCTCAATCTGTAAGGAGGAATATTTGATGCATACGCGGTCCCACCTGCAGCCTTTCAGCAGCTTGAAATGTTTGGTGGATCCCATGTCCTAGTTAGCCTTTCTGTTGAGCTGTCTGTAATTGAGCAGCTCTTTCCAGCACACCCACCACAGCTTCATCCTTATACTGCAGGAACCAATTCCAAGCTATTATTGCACTGCTTAATGATCCCGTTCAGGCTGTTTTGGAAGAGTAGTCCTCAGCTCTGCGTCTCACCCCAGGGATTTAAATAGGCTCGTACATCAAGGCCAAGCCTTGATAATTCCTTCCTTTTTTTTTTTTTTTTCCTGGTGGCATTTTAAATCACATAGAAACCAGGAGCTTCTGAGCAGGGAAATGTCTTCCTGCCATTAGGTAGCACCTATCACCAACCAAGAATACTCTTGAAATTTATATTCTTAATTCTGCCACTTGCTCAGATCTAATGAATTGAGCTGGGACAAACAAACCACTGTTTCAAATGATAAATTTTTCATCCAAGGATTTGCTTTTAAGAATGTGTTTTAGTAGTAAGAGGTTGGGTTTGTTTGGTTTTTTCTCTTTTCTGTGTTTTTAGTTACTTTACAAGCCCATATGCAATTCCATATTGTTATTTCAAACTCTGTCTCTGAGAGCTACCCCACTGCATCCATGCTTTGGGATACTCTTCCCTATGTGACCATACACTCTGATTTCTTCCTTCTCCCTTTTAATTTCTGTAGCCTGGGAGTTAAGGACTCATGGCAGCATAGAGAGTACAAAACACTTTCCATCTTTCAAATTCTCCTGGTTTTTAGCTGAAACAGAGCTGGGTTTCTTTTTCAGTACTTAGAGCAGTGCTGCCTTTTGCTTTTCAGCCTGGGATTTGTTAGGAGAGAAACGCTGAGAACATCCCCATGTTGCATTTGTGTCCCTGGCACTGAAGGACTTTGTGTTTGTCCGTCTGCAAGCGCAAGATCTAAGGGAGTGAGGAATATTGAACTGAATCAGCTCCATGGGCATTGGGCTCTGCCAAGGGGCTGTTCCATCTCCTGTCCCCCATGGGCAGGAGATTCATGAGGGGCTCTTCCTCTCTGGCTCTCTCTGGCTTTGGCTCAGGCTCTGGCTTTCCCGGGATTGCGGTTTCGGGTCGGGATTGTGGCTCCTCTGGGATCGTGATCTGGGAACGGGCTGGGCTTGGTCGGCGGGTGCTGAGCAGTTGCACTAAGTATCACTCATTTGTATATTTTGTTACTGTTATCATTATCACTATTATTTAAGTATAAGTATTATGATAAGTTTTATTTTATTTCCATTATTAACTTGTTCTTCTCTCACCCTATGAGCCTCCTTACCCTTGCCCCCCAATCCTCTCCCCTATCCCCTGGGGGAGGGAGAGAAGTGGGTGAATGGCTGTGTTGGCTGCTAGCCAAGAGCCAGCCCAGTGAAACTATCATGTAAATCAAAATAAAAACTTATCTTTTGGAGAAATATTCTGCATTATGGCAATAATGAGCAGTTAGAAGAGGTTGGTAGCATTTCAGTAATCATACTCCTATTGCTTTGTTCAGTAGATGCTAGTTCACATTTTTCAAGGACTCCTTTATCTACTACTAAGATCATCCTTGTAAAATGACCAATTTCCTGACCTTTTTCCTCTTCAAAGGATTTTCACTGAGCATGCTTGTTCTACAGAATAATTGTTGGTAGCACTCCTGAACTCCAGCTACTTTCAGCTGAACCTCTAGCAGTGTGACATTCTTTATTTCCAGACTGTGAAATTCTCCTGACCCTTGTTGAGTGCCATCAGAAATTATTATAGATGGATTTCTTTGTAAATATTGTTGTATAAATAGAAGTTTATCAGAAGGGCAGGAGAGAATGATACAGCTCTTTCCTTGGACACATCTTTATGGGATTCAGAGCTTTCCTTGCATAAGGGCAGGAGGATCGTGCCTAGAGGATAAAAGTATCTTCTATGGAAACCACAGAGGTTGAAAGCAGTAAAAAGAAGAATTAATATCTCATAGTTCCGTGCAATCACAAAATCAGATCTAGATTTTATTTAGGATGCAACCAAAAGCTGACGACAGTCTAAATATGTACTGAATTTTAACATGAGATTTGTTATGCAATGCAAATATTCAAGCATATTCATTACTCAATATTACTAATGGAATTGGAAATTAATTCATTGATGTAACTTGTTTACGAAGGTCTGTTAAAAATACTCAGCATCAGAACTACAAGGAGTTGTGCTCTGTGGGTTAATGACAGGAGAATTTTTGTCAGTGTTTCTGCTCCCTGATTAAATTCTGTAACTAATAAATTCAGTATCTGCTTTGCATTTGGCTACTTCAAGACTTGGGAAAAATACAAATTTATTACAAATCACAGCACTCCCTGTGTTTTGAAGTAAAATTACAAAAGCACACCAGCAGCAGAGCCAACCTAGCTACAAATATTGGTTTACTTGGTTCATATTGACAGGTCTTTGCCCCTGCTTACTAATACCTCGTGTCAGTCATGAGATAAGCTACTTGTGCTGCTTATTGTCATGCATTTAGGCTCAGTTTGCAGGGCTGGGACAACAGCGTGTCTCAGAAGCAAACACAGATTAGGCAGAGGTTGGAGAATGAGGATCAGCCTTGATCTCCTGTCTCCAGCTCCGCAGCAATGCTGTGGGTAGCTCCTCACATAGCACTGGCAAAGAGCTCTCATAGTGTCGTGAGATCCACCTCTAAGGACTGAACATCTCCTAAAGGCTTTCAGACCACAGACTGAAACCAGAGATGGGCAGACCTGCCCAGGGAAATGCACCTAAGGCGGGGTTTTTGGGAAGCAGCAAGCACGTATAAGGGATGTGGGTGAGCAACTGAAGGCCTCCCTGGGTGCTTCCTTCCCATGAGGAGAATTCTGGACCCTAGACATGAATGAGGGCCTCACTACCACACATCAATAATGTGGAAGGAGTTGTTGGGGCAGAACCACGGTGCTCCTGTGACAGTTTCATAGCTGCTGGGATGTCTTTGTGTGTTGCTCTGGTAGATATAACTCCTCAGAGTCCTGAACTTCACTACTATGGGCATTTCAGTGTTCAAGTCTCTGAAATGAGAACATGAAAGAGTAGGAGTAACCAGTTGCAGAGCCAAATCCTGCACTGGTGCAGAGCATGTGTGGCTACAGAAGCTCATTAACCATTCTACTTCTCACTATGAATATTTCTCCACTTTCTCTATCAATTTCTCAAAATATGTCCTGCTGCCACACAATCTCCCTCTGCAGCTTTGTTCTGTGTCCCACACTTTCTCTGTTGTAGCTGTTTTCTCCTGGCTGGTAAAGAAGTGGTCAGAATTGCTGTATGTCATAGAGTCATAGAATTGTTTGGTTGGAAAAGACCTTTGAGATCATCAAGTCCAACCGTACCTGTCCACTACTAAACCAGATCTCTGAGCCCCTCATCTACCCATCTTTTAAATCCCTCCAGGGATGGAGACTCAACCACAGCCCTGGGCAACCCCTTCCAATGCCTCAGAACCCTTTCAGTGAAGAATTTTTTTTCTGACATCCAATCTGAACCTCCCTTGGTGGAACTTGAGGCCATTTCCTCTTGTTCTATCACTTGTTACTTGGGAGAAAAGACGCACACCCACCTCGCTACAACCACCTTTCAGGGACTTGGACAGAGCCAGAAGGTGTCCCCTCAGCCTCCTTTTCTCCAGCCTCAACAACCCCAGTTCCCTCAGCCACAAGGGAACTCATCACACTTGTGCTCCAGACCCACGGGTGTTTATCACACGGGCGTACAGGGATGAATAACGCACTGAACTCGTTCCACTCTGCTTCCATTTCTGATGCTGGCTCTTGAGTTCAAGTACATCTTTGGTCTTTCTTTGTATTCCAGTTGATTGAGAGGGTTTAACCATATACAATATTCAAATTGCTTTTATGCATGAAGAGATTTTCAAGAAATCAATGCACTCTTCGAGTGAAATAATTAATACATGAACTGACTGCCCTTTAAAGACAGTAGTAATGCTCCTTACCAAGACCAATGCACTAATATTACATTCAGTAATGCACTTTTTAAAAGTTAAATTCTTCATCGTTGGTATTTGAGTAGGACACAGAATTAGGCATGCCGAGCTGTATTTATTAGCTGAAAGCTGATTATTATTACTGACCAATCTGCTTTTTAATGATTCAGCGAGCATGTTGGTTTTTATAGTAATGAATACGGGGCTCTTAATCAGGTGATCTGACAAGTGTGCAATTTGCCTGGAAAATTATGCTGGACTGAAAGTGTTTTTGTGAAGAAGAAAAAAAGGGAAAAGAACTTCTAAAATGTTGGCATTTAGAGGAGAAAGAAACAGGAAAAGCTGAAGGAACAACACTGCAGTTCTTTGTGTCTATTGTCTATATGCAGATATTTGGCCAAAAATTCTTGGTTAGTATTAGGTTTATATTGTGCCCAGCTCAGGGCAAATTTCAGGTCTGTTTTTGCTGTTTTCCAGTTGAGGTTAAAGGAGTAGAAGCAGAATGCTCTTTACGAGCAGCATGGTAGTGTTGGTGCTATGACAAGCCACTGTCAGATCAGATGGCTGCAGTCCCATTCTGCTCTGGCAGCATCTTTCCATTCCTTGAGTTAAAAAGGAAATATTTATTTTCACTTCAAGTGCATATTTGTCTCATTGTTTACCTACACACATGTCCCTAAGGCATCTTAGTCTATCTATTTTCTGATACTTGTCTCTCTTGCTTCATGATCTTGAAAGAAGCCTTTTCCCATCTCCAAGAGCCTGGGCTGAAGGAACGATGCTGGGTCTCATGAGCTGGTATTCACACTCACCACATTCCAAGCAGTTTCTTACACTGAGGAAGTCTAAGAAATGAAATAGCTGACATACATCTAGCAACAGAGATCAAACAAGGCTCCTTGGAGATGTCTTCTGTTGGCTTTAATGGCCTTTGATCAGTCAACAAAGAGTTACTGTCACTGGTGACCTTTATCAATGTACAATCTGAAAAATGAATATATTACTAAAAAACACACTGAACCTTTCTTTTTTTGATTTGCCTTTATTTAGTAATCTCTCACCCTATCCTGCTCTCTGTGATTGACTAGATGGTACTTCTGTCTTTCATTCTATTGATCCAGTTGTAAGCGGGTTCTAGGGTTCAACTTAAGAGGTATTGGACACTTTCCATTCCAATTGACTTTATAAAGAAAGTAAATATATTTTTTTGTTTTTTAAAGAATAATCCTAATAATTTATTCATGGCAGACTCAATGTGGTAAGCAGATAGATAGGAAACTTCCAAGGGACTTACTTTTAGGATTATATACTAGTGTTTTTCAAATTCTAGCATAGCATCAGAATTAATACACCAGCTTTTTGTCACATGTCCTACATTCCCTATAGCATTTGAATAATGAATATCAGTCTGCATCTGCTGTCTCCCTGGTCACTCACATGCTAAAAGCTGATCAAAGGCTCAGTGAAGTCAATGGAAAGAGCCCCATGGATGCCAGTATGCTTTGTATCAGCTCTAACTCACAGCCCTGGGGTCCTTCATAGAATCCCAGACTGGTTTGGATTGGAAGGGACCTTAAAGCTCATCCAGTTCCAACCCCCCTGCCATCAGCAGGGACACCTTCCACTAGACCAGGTTGCTCAAAGCCTCATCCAACCTGGCCTTCAACACTTCCAGGGAGGGGGCATCCACAACTTCCTTGGGCAACCTGTTCCAGTGTCTGACCACCTCATGTTGTGCACAACTTAATATGAGGCAGTGTTTTGCCTGGAGGAACCACCTTTATTAATATAAACTTTCTGAGTATTAAGTATAGGAATTGATGCTTCAAGAGAATATCCACTGAAGCCACTGGAAATTGTATTCAAATAAAAATGCTGGAAACCATAGTTGTCTATTGTGTTAGAGGACCAGATATACCTATGCTTTTTTTCTCTCCTTCCTTCCCTTTTGTATCTCTTTCCCAGAATACTAGATTAGAATTTCAAGGTAATAGGTGTATTTTCTTTATTTTCTTTGAAAAAAAAGTTATCAAATAAGACAGACAATGGAAACAAGGCATGAAAGAATTCTACTCTCTTGTTCTTAAAGGCCTACATGGAGCAGGGGGGCAATTTCAACTCTAGTCTCATAAACACCCTCACTTTTTTTGCATCTGGGTTTAGTATTTTTTTTATATTGTGCACTGACCTCGTACAAAAAAGGGTGTGTGAAGCTGATAGGGAATAAGCACCAGCAGTGAATCAATATAAGTGAGCTAACTCCAGAAGTAAAAGTGCATTGGAGAGTAGCAATATTGCATTATTTTTGTATTGTCTGCGACACCTGAGCCTTGGGTATCACTTGGAAATACAAAAATGTCCTTTTATCTCCATTGTCAAACCAAAAGGATTCCTGGTCTGTTTGCTCTTTGTCATCAAAAGTTGTTGTCTGTGATTGCATGGTATTTTGTATTGTCTTCTGTAAAACTCTAAAATGACTGTTTAGATTGAATACCCGAAGTAAGTCAAAGCACATTGTATTTTCTTCCCAGACCTGGGAGATAGATGCATCACTCAATAACACCTTTTCCCTATGTTACAATCACAAGGTGCTTTAGTGCTTTTGTTCCACAATGATAAAAATTACTCTCTTTTTTTTTTAACCTGTCTTGAAAACCACTTGGTGACGTGAAATTTGGGGTAGAGAAACTGTAAAGTTTAAGCTTATAGTTATGTATGAGTTGGTCACTGATGTCAACTACAGCTGACATCCCTAACTGGTAAATAGAATCATAGAATCATGGAATGGTCTGGGTTGGAAGGGACCTTAAAGCTCATCTGGTTCCAACCCCCCTGCCATCAGCAGGGACAAATAACTTGGAAACATTCACTGTAACCTCTATCCCTCACTGCTGCTAGAGTTATTCATTATTCGTGTTATGGTAAAACTTGGATAACTATCAAAAACTGGGCTGTGTTATACCCAGAATGACAGAAATTCAGAATAGTAGATGCTCTATGCTCTGATGAGCTCACAACCTAAAAAGACAAGACAGCCCTGGGCTGAGGTTAGAAGTATAACTGTGTTTTTCAATAATCTCACATCAATTTATGGATTTTTTTTTTTAAGAATGATGGAACACGGTCTTCAAATGTTATGATTCCCTGTACAACTTAATATCTTCTTAGTCTTCAAAACTCTATCTTCTTGATAAAAATAAATCAGCGACACAGTGAACATTTCTACACAGGGAGCCTAGCCAGCAAAAACCAACTCAACTTCTCCTCTAGCTTCCAAGGCTGAACACCACAGCCATGGGTCCTCAGATAGCTGCTGCACCTAGAGTGAGAAACTACACCTTTCTAGCACAGGTTTAAATCACAAATTAACTGACTGGTTCTTTCATGAAACATTCCCAACATTTACAGTTGCAGAAGACGTATGCTTTTATTGCAATATTTATTAGGTGTTATCTGATGACCAAGGTTTCAGCAGGGACTTAGCTTGGGGACTGGCCATGGAGGGATCTCAGACAAACTTACACCTGACTTTGAAGCTGGTGCAATCCTGTCCAAGTTGTGGCATTTCTGAGAATTTCTCACCTTAAAAGCTGAAGACCGACTGTAATTCTGGAATTTTGTTTCATTACAAGCAACAAGAACGGGACCAGTAATACCAAGCATTTGTCAAAATGCTTTGCTCAGGTAACAAATTTAGATATCTGAAAGTACTTCCAATACTATAAAACATTATTTTTTAAAAAATGCATGTTGGAACACTTTTAGCCTTGGGGGACGAAAGATTCAAAATTAATCATCATCTAGGGTAGGCCAAATGAGCTCATGCTTTGCATTATTTATTATGAAGATCAGCTATCATTCTTTCCAGTGTCACAGGTTTAGACATTTGTTGTTTTGACACCTCCTCAATGGAATAGCTTTCCAGTAGTGACAAATTAAGAACCAGCAGAGAGTCTCGCCAGCAAAGGCGGCTTGTTTTTATATAACATTGTGTTGATAATCGGGAAGTTTTGTTGTAAACTAGTAAAAAATCAATAGGAACCACAAGAAGAGGAATTGGAGATCTTAATAATTCTGTTTATATAGAGTTGGTAACTAGGAAGATTATGGGAATTAATAGATTTGAACAAGACGTTTGTGTTGTTTCCACTGCAGAAGAGGTGGATGACTAAGAACATTGTGTGTGTACCATTCTTGGAGATGCTGAGCAGCTGTCTATATTTTGTTCCATATTTCAACTGTACTTTGAACACTTCTCTCTGTAGTTAATGGTTTTGTCACCAAGTGCATATTCTCTGTACTTTGCAAACCTGACAACTTCCCCCCGCCCCCCCCCCCCCCCGCGAATAAGAACCTATTATGGCAATTAAGAGTTGCTGGTTAGCCATGGAAATAATCACTTTTCTTGACATAACCAAGGTGGTGTTCTGCTCTCCTTGCACGAATTGCATACCTCAGCTTTTTGGATAATTTACATGTTTCTGATTTAAATGATGCAATGAGGTTATTGCACTTTTGAAAATACAGGGCATAAATCAGTGAGAGTGGTTGTTCCATCCAGAACAAAGCGTAGTCCTTGGATGTACACATACGTCACTTGCTGACGGAAATCAATGTTCTTTTGCTCACCTAAGGACAGAAATTGTCCCGTGCACCAACTGGAAAAACTGAGCTGAAAAAGAAACGATGGGACTTGCCCAGAGAGAGAAAGGCTGATATTCTCTGCCATAAAAATCAAACATGAAAAAGTTCATAATTTAAAGCTGCCCCAGGTTATAATAAATAATTCAGTCCTCAATTATGTGCAGTTTCTCCTTAACAGAGAACTATCTCCCTAGTTTTTTGTGAAAATCAATCCCTAGACCCTTATCATCTCTGCTTATGTAGATATAAATAGACAGATAACCATATGTATATAAAATCTGATAACATGGTGACAATTTACTTTGGTTTATCAAGATTTATTTTTTGTCCATGAATGGTTATCTTGTTGGCTTCTTTGAACTATATGATCTACAATAACCCAAGGAGTAAAATAAGGGTTTTCAAGTGTGACTTCATTGGATTTACTCCCATATTCTGTACATATAGTACAGATACACGAAGCGTTGCCAACACCAGATTTAACTAAAACAATAAAGCTGAATTTGTGCTTTGCCCAAGTAGCTTTAATTCACCCTCGCTTTCTCCTCCTAGGATTGTCACTAATAGGCAATGACTACTTCTTAATTATTATTTAAGTTTAATAGCTGATTATTATTGCTTAATGATAAAAATACTTCTAGCTGCGGTTGGTCCGAGAAATCACTTTGCATTTCAGGTTCCTGAATGGATATATTTGCAAACATTTTGCCTGGCACATTTATTTAGGAAGAGTTGAAATCCACTTTCAGGAACATGCTGAGTCCTTTAAATTCCTTTTCTGCAAGCACGTCAATTACTCTGGGAAAGGCTGTGAACTTTTCTCAGATACGAGCAAAAAATAATTTAAAATTTGGATGAATATAGGTTTATTTATTTGCTTCATTGCTTCTTCAGTTTGATTTGAAATAGGAAAATGTAGATTGAATTAGGTAATAGGAGCTGTCTCGGAAAGTCTTTGTCATGCAGCAGATGCAGAAGAGCAAGCGGAGTCAATGTGGCTTGGCTCATCCCACCTAATTTTGGGATTTCACTGAGGCACACAACTGAACCTTGGGTTTGACATTCCCCAGAATTGCCCTGTGACGTGCATCTCCCTCCTAGGACAAATAAGGGCATATTATTGTCTGAAGAAAATTGTCTGCTTTCCAAGTGGTCATGACCTAAAATGTTCATTTTTCTTCTCCACAAACTGGAAAACTCAGCTGTATGGAACAAAAAACATACATTAACCAGCCAGCAGCCTTGTGTGAAGAAGTAGGTAAATTTTGCTCCTGTAGAGAAGCTCAAGCAATTAAATTTGTGAACTCTTCCACAGAAGAGTTATAACACTCATGGATTTGCTTCTGTTTTTTTTTAATTTCTTCCCCATCTCCACCTCAGCTTCTCTTGAGCCCAGACAGGTAGGATTGACTTCCACCAGTCCACAGTGCCTCTGGGACTGCCAATGGACTTGTTAAATTGTGATAATAATTTTTAGGCTGTTGGCCACATATTTGTTATGAAATGAAGTAACTCTCTTCACATGAGCTGTCAGACAGAAATTACTTTCAGTCACAATCAATCTAAATTTCAACTGGAGACTTCAAGGTGAAGGCTGTGAACTTTGTTACCTATTAAAGACCCATGAAGCCATCCAAGCTTTTTCATTTTTAGCTAGAACAGTATTTCTATACTCCTGTGCTGCAGAAAGTATTGTTTATATGCCAAAACTCCCTTAAATGCAATAAATCCTGTATTTTAGGAAACTTCTCCCATCAAAGTTGAGATTTAATTTCTTCAGGTCAAATTCTGCTCTCCCCTTCTTCTCCTGTTCAAAGCAGTAAATGCTTTAAATAAACTTTGGAGGAAGTTTCTGGCCCCATAGTAGTAAAACCCCAAAGAATGGTAAAAAAAAATTATGTATTTATCATATTTTGTTAGCCTTAAAATTACCTCTGTTTTTCTCATGTGAACTTTTAGATTTTACCAGGCAAATGGCAGTCTCATTGCGCTCGCTATGAAATATTCACCCTTAAATCATTGGAATATGGAACCCACGAAGTGAAGCTTTGTGATCTTTAAAGAGTCCTTGTGGAAGGAGCTTGAATAAGAGACAGTGAGCGTCTATAATTGCTATAGAGTTACACACACGAGACTCTACGCTCTACTTTGCATCTGAAGATTTCTCTTGAATGCCTTTTGCTTACACTTCATTTTTAATCAAGCGAGTTGAATGCAACTCAAAACAAGACCTTTACCTAATGATGAGTTTAATGACCCTTTTAATACGGGTAGAGTTGGCTGCCTTCTCTCTCTCTCTGCTGTTCCCTCGTAGCTTTGGAGCCTTAAATGTGTTATAAAAACGACTTTTTGTACAGTCCACAGATTTCCTGAAAGGCACACAGAAGCAGTATAGTCATCCAGCATGAAATCAAAATCTAATCAATGCAGATTATGTTAGATTAGCTAGGCAAGTAAACAATTAGCCAAGGTAATGTTACCTACCCTGTCCTTCAGCACCAAACAGTTAAGGAATTTGTCTTGCCAGACATGTTTAGTTCCAGCTCACCTTGGCAACATCGTAGGTTATTGGATTAATTTTTTCAAACTAGCAACTCCCATCATCCTATTATTTTAATTCTGTTGTGAGTCTTGAACAAAAATGAAGGAAACATTGGTAGGAACGTTGTGGTCAGCTGCTTGGGAATGAACTATGGATTTTGATGTGAACCCATAGGATCATGATGCAGACGAAGGAATTATCGTCAGACTCAAGTCATCGCACACAGCAGCCTCTTGCCAGGCTGGATTATGTGGGATTATGCAGGATTACGATGCTCCTGGCAGGGCCAAGGAGCTGGGTCCCCATGGACCACCACCCCACTTTCTCAGAGGAGCTGGCAGGTTTGGAAAGGCAAAACTGCTCCAACCTGATATTAAAGTTTTTTGGCAAATATGAAAATGAAATAAGTAGTTGTTTTTGGTTTTAATGTAGTTGGTTTGTTTTGGGTTTTTTATTATTATTATTTTCACTGGATACCCTCCTCTGAATTGCCCATCCTGTTCAGACGGACTTTTTGCTCATTAAGGTCGCAGTGAAAATGGAATTAGCAGCTGGAATTTTGGGATATGAAAACCTGCTCCATCGCTCTGCCCTTTGCTTCAGGTCTCATCAAACTCACTGTTCCACTTGTGTGGACTGATGGTTTTGGGAACGGATGTGGTGTATGCACGGGTCTTTCTACAACATTGCATTTCCCTTTTGATTTACTCTGCCTTGTTTTAATTTCTCTTTGGATTAAGACAAGCACACCACCAAAAAAAAATTAATTTAGCGATATTAACCCAGTTTCAGAGCATCTGTTTGCTAATCCCACTGTTACCGTGCTACGGAAACACTGAGAGTCTGACTTTAAAGTTCTCTCAGTAATGTAGGAATTCAATTGAGTTTATTTGCACAGTTAATTCCCTAAAAACAAAAACATAATCCACTTTTAGCTGCTGTTTCTACAGAATTATTGATGAAATTGAATTCAACCAGTGGTCATATCTAAAATATTACATCTATCTCCTACCATTAACACAAGCTGTTTCAACTTTCTTCATTCCAAATAAATCTTGCCACCATGATACACCCTCCCATATTTCAGTTCTCTCCTTTACTTGCAAAATTTCACACATCACCTCAATTTTTTTTTCATATTTTTATATGCTTTGTAAAGAATTACATCCCGTGTTATACAGTATTATAGCCACTAAAAAATTTAATTTCCATAATGGATTAGTATTTAACTCTAATCAGTGACTGCCATACCAGGGCACCTCATCACATTTTTTTCCAATGGGGTAGAAGGGAAATCATGGAACTTTTAAGAAGTTTGTCATAGGAGCTGGAGTTTAGTTTGGTTGAACCAGCCCTAACTCCATTTTGTGATCATATAAACTTCTGAAAATGTATTTTTTTTCCTGTTAAATTAAACTTAATTAGGACATGACCACTCAGGACTAGTCAGCATCAGTCATTTCACTGAAAGGGTGGTCAAGCACTGGAACAGGCTGCCCAGGGAGATGGTGGAGTCACCTTCCCTGGTGGGATTTAACAGATGGATAGATGAGGTGCTGAGGGACGTGGTTTACAGGTGGAATTGGTGGTGTTGAGTTATGGTTGGACTCGATGATCTTAAAGTTCTTTTCCAACCACTATGATTCTATTTCTTTCATTTGCATTTCCCCAGAGCTTGCAAGCCACAGAATTTGATCAGATTTGGTTTTGTTGGGGTTTTTTTTTTCTGGAGTATTTCTGGGTATCTCTGCACCACAAATGAGCAGTACCTTCAACCTCCCAATATTCCCACCCCTAAACACAGAATCATAGAATCTCCTGGTTGGAAAAGACCTTTGAGATCATTGAGTCCAACTGTACCTGTCCACTGCTCAACCAGATCTCCGAGTACCAAGATCCCTCTGTCCTTGGCACATCGAGCAAGACAATCCTCTGCCTTATGAATTTAGTGGTTGGTTGTTAGTACCTTTGCTGTTAAATGAAATTTGGTGAGTAAGTGACAGGGACAGACACAGGTATATGTGCATTATCTTATATAGTGCCATAAAACACAGTCTCATAAACCCCACGGTTCTCTCAGTACGCTGGCATAAAAGAAAAAGTTTGTCTTCCCCAAAGAAAAATGCAGAAGGTCAAATACAATTTTGTTAACAGGTATTTGAGGTATTTTTCCACTTTAACAAATTAATTAACAAATTCCTTTTGATCTTCAAAGGCTTTGCTGAATCATTGTTTGTTCCTTTTCTTTATTTTCTTTTTTTTTTTTTTTTTGGCAGAGAAACTTATTAGCAATTCTGAGAAATAAATTGCCAACAGTTTCTAACCTGAGGCCAAAACCTGCTGGCGTTTAGGTGTTTCCAGATGGCAAATATATGAGGGATTGAAAAAAAAAAAACAAAACCTAAATTAACACTGGCATCTACAGAATATTTTTTGGTTTTATCAAAAACAAAAAGGAGAAATGTGGACAGAAATCCTTGATCCATCGGATACTGGCTGCAATTAGTGATGATAATTTCTTAATATTGAAATTAAGGGCTTTCAGTGATTTCCACTCTGAATTTTTGCAGAAATTTCCAACTATTTATTAGATGGCAACTCATATTGATAACAATGCAGTCCCCCACCGACCCGATAACGGGGCTGAACAAGGCACGGGATTCCCATGGGAGAGCCATGGGGGGATAAGGGGCATGAGCAGAGATGGATGTTCTCAAGGCTCATCACCACCTGCCCGCTGTGTTTTACCCCTCCTGCCTTTGTGCCATGTTGGAAAGTGCTGGTTGAAGCCCTCTAGGCTCTACTTCAGAGGAAATATCAGGAATAGGTGCTCTACTTCTACCCCAATAGGGCAGGGGTAGAAATAGCCAGGAGGGGTCAGTCTTCATGAGCTGTATCGGGAATGCTCCGAGACCTTCTCTTCACAGCCCAGGGGAATGACCATGGATTCATCAAGGATTGCAGAGGAATGCTGGGGTTTTTTTACCTTCACGTTGCAACTCACATGCATAATATTCTGTTTCAAAAAAACTATGGAAACTTTCCAGTCTAGAGCCTCTTTTTCCATATTTTATAATTATAAATATAATTAATTATAATTCCAGATTTTTTCTAAGGAATATTTTGTTGAAAACAGTTACGTTTCCAAAGTAATCTGCCCTCTCTCCCTTTAGCTGGAGGACAGGAGGACCTACCCCTGGAGCATCCTGGCCCCATTCCACATGCCACCTGTGAATCCTTATCCCTTCACTAAAGTGGTGGTGGCTCCTGGGATGCTCCTTGTCCCTGCTCCACACCTGGTGGCTTTGGGCCCAATTCTGCTATCTTTATTCACATGATGAGATCTTGCTCAGAGATCTGGTTTAGTAGTGGACAGGTATGGTTGGACTCGATGATCTCAAAGGTCTTTTACAACCAAATGATGTTATGATTCTATGAACACTCTGTTTGAAATATGAGTCTAATCCCAGGGTAATGTACTGTTCCTCTTAGATTTAACTTTAGCTGATCCCTACAGAATGAATTTTTTAGCAGGGCAGTGTCATCTGTCTGTGAGATCTTGACAACGGGGTCCATAAGGAAAATGGAAACCTCTCAAACTTGCAGTTTAAATGGAAACCTACAAGGATGTTCTGTGGTCATAGGTACTGTGCAGAGGACCAAATCCTGTCAAGCGCTGGTGACACTTGCTCCCAAGGAAGGAGGATGCTTAGCATCATCTGGAAACTTACCACCATGGTCCAACTCCTCATAGACCTTCTGCAGGTGCTGTGTCCAGCTCCTGGCCCCCCACTGCTCAGCCATGGCTGTCATATGGATACAGGGACTGAGAAACATGAATGGGATCTGTAACACCAAAGGAAAAATGTGATTTTGTTTGGTTTGTTGTCAAGTCTACAGCTGGATCCTTGCCGAGCAGATCCTTGTGGCAACATGGATTTCCAATTATCCAACTGCTTCAGAACATCTCAATAGGTTGCCCAAGGAAGTTGTGATGCCCCTCCGTGGAAGTGTTGAAGGTCAGGTTGGATGAGGCTTTGAGCAACCTGGTCTAGTGGAAGGTGTCCCTGCTGCTGGCAGGGGGGTTGGAACTGGATGAGCTTTAAGGTCCCTTCCAACCCAAACCATTCTATGATTCTATCTGGGGATCATTTCAGGGTTTATTCAGGGGTTTATTCTGTGACATGGATCTCTGGAGGCCACAACAGCATAAATAATCCAAGGAATAACATGGCAAAATGTTACATGCCACAGCCCAATACAAGAATAATTCTAAGGGAAAAGAGCCTAAATATGAAAGCAACCTTTGATTGATACAAGTTTTCCTTGATTCGTAAATCAGACTGATTCATATAAAAGGATTAAACGTTATCAAGTGATAGTCACAGTCTGACTTCAGATACCTGAAAGTCTGAACTGATTCAGGCTTTAAATACAATTGCCTTTTAAGTTGGAATTTAAAAAAGAATGCATCTTTGAACTGAACTTGTAAGGAAATTGTACAGTGGTTCATTAAAGAAATTTTGTATTCCCAGCACTTTTTTGAAAAGAAAAAAAACAATCAAGATTTTTGCCATGTATTTTAACTTTAAAGCTTTACTTTATTTAAGTGCTTTGACAATGTAAAGAAGTGTCCATTAGAAAAAGGGAGAAAATGAATTTCTTGGTCATTTTCCAAAATTTCTTCAAATACTTATTTTTTTTTCATTATTTTACTCTGGACAAGGAATCCAGATTATGAGATCAGTTCAAATTTAACCAATAATCAAGCCTTAAAAGTGTGACTGAAAGCATGGAAGAGACTGATTTGGAGGCTCAAGGAAAGTGGGATTGGGGTGAATTGCTTGTTATTTGGGGAAGAAGAACACAGTTTTTGAGACTTTGACATTTCCAATGGTATTCTATCTATTTGTATTTTTTTTTCCATGTTTCTGTACTTCTACAGCTTGATCTTTGTCTTACCACCTGATTCATGCTTATTTATTTCCATAGAGTCCATTTTGATTCATGGAGTTATTGAGGTAGAATGCCAACCTACCCCAAATTTGCTGATTCGTGTAGACGTGTGCATTAATGGACAAAAGAATAACCACCAGCTGAGATTTACAGATGCTTCCTTTCTCTATAACATTCTTACGAGGTTTTCAGACAAATATTATGGAACAAAAAGGATCAGATTAACTTCCAAGCTAGAGCAGAGGCTTTTTGCATCCTGAAAGTCAGAGGACTTCTGCCAGTTGGTTGCCATGACCCATCCAAAGTCTGGTAATTAATTGTAAAAGTTTGTGTGCTCTGATTCACTTCAAACAATGTGTTGTGGGATGACAGGAAAGAACAAAAGCTTAGCAATAATCAAGGGGCTGTGGTTAAAAAAAATTAATGGCTCTCGATATCAAATTGGATCTCCAGGTCTTCACTCATCCACTTCAGAACTAGTTCAAAGCTATCCAAGGTAATAAAAGACCTTGGTAAAATAAAAGACCTATCCAAGCTAATAAAAAACTTGACAGAGTTACTGTGTGTCATTTTTCCAGGGAGCTGTAACTACTGCCTTATAGCCAGTTCATTGAGAACTAAGTACAGAGCCCAAACACTGACGAAGCTTTGGAAGAAAAATGAATCATGGCTGGATCAGATACAGACACAAAAGTGCTGTGTTAGAGGTTAAAACCATTCCAGGAGTTGAATGCCTCTGCTGCATAGAAAAAAAGATGTGACAATGAGTTTCATTTAAAGACTGAATTCATTTGCCACAGGAACAATGAGGTTTGGCTTTTTTAATCAAAATGCAGACAAGTAATTTCTTAGGCAAGCAAAGCTCTGAGTTATGCCAGGGAAGATACAACGTGAGTAAACAGGCTTTTCCATAATACAGCTATAAAATATTATAATATACATATACATGAAATAAAGAAGTGATTGAACTTGTCATTTAATTGTATTATCAGATTTGTAGCTTGTGAAAATGTCAGGGAAAATAACACAGTATGTAGGATAGGTCAATTTATTAATTGTGGATAATTTTTGAGCCAACTCCAGTCAGTGCTGTTGTATTTCTTATTTATAAGTATTCAACAAATTGCTTGGATAAATAATTTTCAGCCAGCAGGTTAGGTTTTTTTATAGACTTCTTATTTTGATTACTTTCTGGTTCTCTATCAGGAGCAGTGACTGGTCTCCGAGGTCTCACAGCATCATTTCTACCTGGATGCCTGTAACTTTTCCAGTGGAAGAGTCACGTTTAGCACCTGGCCAGTTTGAGCTGTTTGATGGGCTAACATTTCTGACACTCTGAATATTCATAAACACCAAAAAACAGGAGAAAAGGGTTAATTTATGCATCTCTCTGTATTCTTGCTCACTTTCCCTTTCTCCAAACTAACTCTAGTATAGCTGATTCCACTCACTTAAAACTGAATCAAATAAAACTGTACTCCAGTTAGACCAGTCCAACTGGGGGCCAAATCTTGGGTCTAGTTATTCATTTGCACTCTCAAAACATTCAGGAATTTTTCTGAATAAGAACTTAGGACCCAAATCTATTAACAAATAAAGAAAAAATGCCAGTCAGAGATTGAAACAATCTGTCAATACATGCTGGAAGTATACAGCATTGTTATTATTTTTACCAAAAAAGGCACAATGAGTTGAAGGTTCCTACTTAGGTGAGGAGCAAAACTCACGTCCCTTCTTACAGCAAAAGTTTGGAGAAAATGCCCCTGTAGCAGCACCAATAAAAACCAGTTACCCCAAATAAAGCCCCACATTCCAGCTGCCCTGGTCAGGCTGTTTCTTTGATTTCTCAGTGATGCAAGAATGATAGAAATGTCTAGAAATAATTTGGAAGGAAGGGAAGGTCACCTGAGATGTAGAGATCAAACACTGCTGGTGCAGGGGCTGCACATAGTTCCCAGTGAGATTTTTCAAAACTAGATTCCAGGTAGGCTTTAGAGCAAAGAAATCACCAGATTGTCAAAATTAATTGTTATTTTTCAGAATGCAAGGCCCAGCTGTACTTTTGGTAATCTTGTCACTTCTTGAAGTGAATGAAAGCAAAATTGTGGAACTTATCTAAAGCTCTTTTCTCCCTTCCCAGGAGCCAACACAGCTCCCCAGAAAGGTGACATATATCCAGCATGGAGTAAATAATCTCTTATGTGAGGTGAAAAGAAATTTAGGGGCATGGAGAGTGGGGCAGGAGGAAAATGGGATCATTTCTCCACTTCCCTTGGGAATGCTGCTATAAAAATATGTTTTATCCTGGTTGTGTAAGTTTTATTTTAAGTTTCATCAGGTTTATACCTTGACTCCAGCATCCCTAGAAGGGTGAAGACCTCTGTTTGGCTGTATTTCCTCTTTATGCTGTGGCTCTTTTTAGGTTTAAAGCTCTACTTATTTGCAGAGACTCATTTGTATGTTGCTCAGGAAGCCTGGAACAAACTATTTCCTGATTTTCAGAGTTCAGTTTGGAGTTTGAGGCAGGAAGAGAATATTTAAATGCAGATGTTAGATGGTACCCGTGTGCCCCTGGGGAGAAAGGATTACAAAATCTTCATTAAGGTCATGTGAGAGGCAAAAAAAATGTAGAAAAAATGATTCAGCTCTTCATATTATTCATAGACAGGAGTACATTGTCTTGAATATTAGCTGTGGGTCTTGTCTCTTGAGATCTGAACACTCTGACAATGAGGAGTTTTGAACAGGTTCCCAGACATTAGGGAATTACACAATATATGAAGAAGGAGAGATGAGAATAGGGACTAGAGATGTCCCTGTTCTCTATTTCTTCCCCTGTTCTCTATTTCTTCCTGTTTAAAATGCATCAATATTAAAAAAAAAAAGAAGAAGAAGAAAAAAACCAGAACAGCAGCAGATTATGTAGCCCTGTCAAAGAAAAAGGGGAAAAGATTTATACAGCCTGCAGTTGCCACTAACTTTTTCCTTTCTTTCCCACCTGAATCTGAGCTAATAGGAATAATAACTATTCTGACTGTCCACTGACCCAAAAGATGTGTGTTATTGCGCTAATCCGCTTCTACCGGTATTGACTGCTGGTCTCTACGGGTTTACCTTGCAGAGTCAGATATAAATTACCCATCAGAATCAATGAAACTCATGGCTCTGGTTTACACAGATGTAGCTCTGTCATCAGTACTTGCGAGTGACAAGTGCTCGCGGATGACTTCCATGCTTCATCTTTTTGAGGGTGTAAGGATGTGCAAGCCACCCTCGGGAGAAACCCACTCATGGGCGTATGGTCACTTTGGGATCATTGTTATTGCTTTGCAGTACTGTTGTGTTAGTCAAAATAAAGGATCTTCTAAATCAGTATTGCTTTTGCTCCTTGGCATGGAAAGAAAATAGTGAGTTAATTGAGGGTTGTGATGCTGATATCTCAGTACCAGGGCAGCTGGAATGTGGGG
>NW_010339040.1:0-27528 GCF_000700745.2 Antrostomus carolinensis
ATTGAGCATCTCAGCCTTCTCAATGTCCCGGTTGACCAGGTCTCCTGTTCCCTTCCAGAGAGGGCCCACATTTTCCCTAGCTTTCCCTTTCTCCACAACATAACAGTAGAAGCTTTTTTTGTTGCCCTTGACATCTCTGGACAAATTTAATTCTATCAGGACCTTCGCTTTCCTAATCTGATCCCTGGCTACTCGGGCAACTTCTCTGTATTCATCCCAGGTTACCTGTCCTTCCTTCCACCCTCCACAGGCTTCTTTTTTGATCTTAAGTTTGTTCAGGATCTTCCTGTCCATCCATGGAGGCCTCCTGCTGTTTTTACCTGCCTTCCTCTTTGTTGGGATGCAACACTCCTGGGCTTGGAGGATGAGATCCTTGAGTATAAGCCAGCTGTCTTGAGCCCCTCTTCCCTCCAGGAATTCATCCCATGATACCTGACCAAGCAGATCCCTGAAGAGGTCGAAGTCTGCTCTCCTGAAATCCAGGGTGGTGGGCTTGCAGTGCACCTTCCTCACTGCCCTAAGGATCCTGGATTTCACTATTTCATGGTCACTGCAGCCAAGGCTGCCCGAGAGCTTCGCATTCCCCACCAGCCCCTCCTTGTTGGTGAGAACAAGGTCCAGCATGGCACCTCTCCTCATTGGTTCCTCAACTGCTTGGAGGAGGAAGTTGCAATCCACACATTCCAGGAACTGCCTGGATTGTTTGTGCCCTGCTGTGTTTTCCCTCCAACAGATATTGGGGTGTTTGAAGTCCCCCATGAGGACCAGGGCTTGTGAACGTGAGGCTGCTCTTATCTGCCTATGGAGGTCCTCATCTGCTTGATCTCCCTGGTCTGGTGGCCTGTAGCAGATCCCCACTGTAACATACCTTTTCCCTGCCATACCTTTAATCCTGACCCATAAGCACTTGTTTAGCTCCTCATCCATCCCCAGGTCAAGCTCCAAACACTCCAGCTGGTTGTTGAAATAGAGAGTGATGCCCCCTCCTTTTTTCCCCTACCTGTCCTTCCTGAAGAGCCTGTATCCTTCCATTCCAACACTCCAAACATTGGAGTCATCCCACCATGTGTCTGTGATGCCAATCAGGTCATAGCCCTGCAGGCACAAACACATCTCCAGCTCCTCTTGTTTATTCCTCATGTTACATACATTGGCATAGAGGCATTTAAGTTGGGACACCAGTGAATTTGACTTTGACTTGCTGGCTGGAGCAGCTGGAATCCCAGTGCGGTGCTCATCAGGCGTGTACCTCCCAGAGTTAACACTAGCAGGCCCAGTTATATCCCCTTCCATTTTCCAATCCAGTTTAAAGCTCTGTCAATGAGCCCCATTAATTCTTGTCCCAGAATCCTTTTCCCCTTCTGAGACAGGTGTGTCCCATCTTTTGTCTGTAGCCCCGGACCCATGTAACCCTCCCCGTAAACCTCCCCATGGTCAAAGAAACCAGAACTCTGCCTGTGGCACCAGCCTCTGAGCCATGTGTTGATCAGGTGTGTCTTTCTGTTCCTATCAGTAAACCTCCCTGCCACTGAAGGGATTGAGGAAAAAATTACCTGTGCACCTGATTCTGCAACCAATCTCCCTAATGACCTGAAGCCCTTCTTAATCGCTTTTGGACTTTTCTCTGTAATCTCATCGCTACCAGTTTGGATGACCAAAAGCAGGTAGTAGTCTGAGGGCTGCACCAGGCCAGGGAGTTTCTCACTAATATCCCTGACCCAGGCCCCAGGGAGTCAGCAGACTTCCCTGTGTGGGGGATCTGGTTGACATATGGGGCCCTCAGTTCCCCTCAGAAGGGAAACACCTACCACAATTACCTTCCTCTTTTTCTTGGTTGAACTAGTCCTGAGGTGTGGGGGTGACTGACTCACCCTGAAAGTCTTCCCAGGTGGACCTACATTCCCATCCTTACTTGTGTGGCTCTCAATTTCCAAAGCCCCATACTGGTTGTGTAGTGGTAACTGAGGGGGCAAGGCAGGCAGGCAGGCAGGAGATTCGTCTGCCTTCCTGAGGAGTGATGGGTTTCCATCCCCTCCCCCATCTTTTGGGTCACCTTCTCTTACCTAGTGGCAAGAGGATAGGGAATCCTGTGCCTCACGTGAAACCTGTTGCCTTTGGCTCAGGGATGGGAGGGCCTGAGTCCACCAGTCTTTATAGTCCTCAACCTCCTCTTTCAGCTCAGCCACCATGCTGAGCAGATAATTTACCTGCTCACAGTGAATACAGGTGCTGTTGCTGCACTTCTCCATTTCAAGTGAGAGGCTCCAACACTCCCTGCAGCCAGGGGCCTGGACAGCTGCATCTTTACGTGTGACCTCCGTCTGGGTCACCACATTTCTTTTGCCTACAGCTTTTGGCCGGGTAACAACCATGGCTGTTCCTGCCTGTGTGGTTATTGGCTCAAGCTTCTGCAACACCTGAGTTGTTGTTGCTTTATCAAACTGCCACGGGCACAGTTCAGTTCTGGAGGTTGATTACAGTGACTGATGGTGGCAGCGCCCTTCCCTGCTCACCCTGCCTGCTCAACCTGATGCCCCACACCCTTCTGCCACCCCACGCCCTGTTTGCCCATCCTGGTCACAGTGCTCCTGGTCACTCGCTCTCCCTGGGGGTAGTTTAAATTGCCCTCAGTTGCCCCTCTCAATGCCCCTGCAATGTCAGCCCCTCTCATGAGCTCAGCCACTCCTGGGGGGACTCTCTGTCCTGCCCGTGGTTTTCCCTGGCTCCTGGAGCCCGCCCTTTCCTCCTCACACATGCCTAGCCACAGAATTGACCGTTGCCGATGTTGTGCTCCTCACTGACTGAGCGAATTGAATAAATACCTTTGCATAAAATTAATTTAGAATCGCTTCCATTGCACTCTCTGTTAATTAAAAGAAAAATATGACCCAGCTCAAACTTAATTACAATTCAATTCCACATTTACTAGTAATGTACTTTCTCCCAGGTCTGCCTTATGCAGTATCCAGCTATGATAAAGTTTCCGTTTTATAGTAGTGTACCTTTTTCAGTAGCTTTCCAAATGTTCTAAATAATTTTGCATTCCCGTTTATTTATTAAGCAAAAGTTCAAAGGGTTGTTCTCTCCCAAGCTGAAGACAATTTTTAAAGAGAAAACTTACTGGAGTGTTCCCAATGGCTTACAAGAATGACCAGGGAATTAGTACATGACACAGTTGGAATAGGGTGGAAATGATATTTCCAAAGTGACTGTTTTCATGCCGATATAGATCTACGTTTTCCTTTAGATGTAGAGATGTCAAAGTAGTATTAATCAGAGCATATGAATTTATCTTTAATTAAGGACAACAAGTCTCATGCTTGAATAAACTATAGTCCAGAAAGGATACAACTGAAAGAAGAAATTGAAAGTGTATATATATTCTCATAGAAACTGATGAGATTTGCATATGGTTAAAACTATTAATGCACTTATATTTTTTGCTAGACTGGGACTTCATTTTTACTACAGAATTATTTTGTCTTAATTAGGCTGGAAGTAAAAAACTATATCCCTTTGTTAGAGTGAGATTCTGCAAATTTTTGCACTTGTGGATAGTCTTCTCCTATATTCAGTGCCATTGCTTACAGACAGGTAGAAATACACCAACAGCTCAAACTGTGATCATGGAACAGCACAAATGTTGTCTCTTGAGTGTATATACATGTATATATATATAAAGCAGCCAGAGTACTTTTTTGTGTCTGCATTAAGTAAACCAAAAATGAAGCAAATAATATTTAATAAAAGAAAACATTAAGATTATGTTTTGTTGTTTTTTTGGTTTTTTGTGTTTTTTTTTTCCTGGAGTTATCTGTGAACCCTGTAGCTATCTAGAATGAAAAGGCCTCTGTAAGGACCACTGATATTTCAAAGTCTGACCATTGAGGAGAGATGAAGACAACAAAGAACCACAGCATCCTAGCATAAATATGTTGATTCAGTGTATGCAACTAATTCACCACATGAAACCTGATATTTAACTATTGCTTCAGAATTACTTACACAGTGTAAAGTGTTCTCAGGAATTCTTTTGTTATATTTGTTAATAATTTTAACATAACTTCTCTGGCAAAGATTCTTGGTTCTTGACTTTATTTAGTATCTAACCTTGCCAATGCTTTCAAATGCTATTTATGTTGATGCTTTTTAACTCAGTAATGGTTCTGTGTTATAGTATACATGTATAATTTTTACTTTACTTTTTTAAAGAAAAATACATTAATCCTAGTGACTCATAATAAGCAAATAAATAAATTTGAAAAACAATAAACTAAGGTTAGATACTGCAGTGACCTCTCACAGTGCAGTTCTATTATTTTGATTATTTTCTAGAGGATTTTATAAGCGTCTTTTGACAATCAATGAAAAATTCTATCCCCACTATTTGAATTTAAGAATATGGCTCTAGAAAAAAAAAAAAAAAGTTTAAGCTTCTTGTCTACAAAATGTTAAAAAAATGTATATAGAATTTTACTGGGTTTATTTAATAGAACTTACATGTAAGGGATATTCAAAGATACAATATGTATTGTACAGGATTTCTTACATGTATTCCTGTCAGGATTGTATTTCCAAGGAACCTGCTACTTGTAAGACAGTAAACTTTTTCTATTACACAAAACTTTTTACATGTTTACCATATCTCTCACTCAGCTGTCAACCCAAAGCATAAACAGTGATTTATCATTATATAAGTAAGAGTTGAAGCAACAGAAATTCAAGGTAAGCTCCCTTTATTTCTTCACAGCATTACCAGCTTTACTTTTCCAACCACTTTTTAGGTAGGACTATCTTTGAGCTCTCTTCCTTTATTCTGATAAGACTCTATTTCCTCCACATAATCTTATAGATGGCTGCATTCAACTGTGACAGGACTGGATAAGGACTACAAGGTAAAGTTATCAGTTGTCAGGGTGTGAAAAATCACAAATAAATTGACACATATCAAAATGTGTGTGTATTGGTAATTAGTTCTTCAGTAGCTGATGGAAACAGGGAGACAATATAAAAGGAACTTCTAGTACTGGAGATAAAACTGACAAATTTTTTAAAAGACTTTTGCTTTTAAAAACACTCCCCTTAATGCTGTCTCATATTTGACTTGGTGCCCACCAGGACTCCACCAGGTCCTTTTCTGCCAAGTTGCTCTCCAGCCAGTCGGCCCTCAACATATAGTGGTGTATGAGGTTGCTTCTCTGCAGGTGTACAACTTGGTATTTCCCTTTGCTTCATGAGGTTCCCATTAGCCTGTTTCTCCAGCTCATTGATGTGCTTCTGGATGGTGGCACAATACACTGTTTTGTCAGTCACTATTCCCAGTTTTACATCATCAGAGTTCTATGGTGAACTTCTAAAAGGCACTTTCAGAAATAATCATCTCACTTACACAGATACTTAGAATGAACTACCCATTACCTCTTTTGATTATATTGAAAGCCAAATTAACAACTATTTGATACCAGATATTGAACTGCTACACAGGTAAACATAAGTAAGATAAATTTAGACCTAGTGATTCTTTTTTTTTTTTTTTTAATCCAGAATTAACTTTCCAGGTGACTTCCCTATGATTCCAGTCACTTTTCTACAAGAGTCTTCTCTTCCAGAAGTCTTAGATCATTAAATAGTCTTTCAAAATCTTGTAGGCACTGATGTCAAAGGTAAAACTCACAAGCTGTGAATCAAGATCTTTTTTTTTAACTGTCTCCAAATTTCACCTGAGTACCTTCAAATTTTCTACTTACTCACATCCCCATTCCACTGAAAATCATTCACTTTCTTTTCCTACTACTTGCCTTGCCCCGGTGTCTTTTAAAAATCTGCCCTCTGCCACACTACTTTTGGTAGGCTCTGCTGACTCATAAAGCACTACCCAGATATGAATCCATTGCAGATATCTTTCACAAAAGCAAGATATCACATGAGCTTACATTTACCTCCATTTGAGTGCTTAAATTAAAAAAAAAAAAACCACAACAAAACATTGATATGCACATGAGAAAGGAATAATGGAATGAGAAATATAAATTTCTTAAAATGTTCAGTATAGATTCACTTTAAAAGATGTCAGTCCTTAGGTAATTTTGTCTCAACCCAAATACAGGATTCCCAAAAGCCAGAGGAATTAATATTAGCAGGAGAGGACGATGAGCATTTTACTTTTAACTGAAAAAGAATGCTACCAAAAAAACCCCACATATTTTTTAAAAGTATTCTTACCTTCATAATTATTTTAACATGGTGAAAACATAATTTTAATATGAAATATCTGAATAGGTAAACTAAATCACTATCTGATTAAATGAGGGATAGATTTTTAAAATTTATCAGGCTATTTCCACTGCATAACTTCTAATATTTGTGAAATTGCAGAACTTTTGATGAAACCATTTTGATTGGAATTATCTTTCCTGTCAAATTGAAAAGAAGGGATATATCACAGCTTTTTTTTTTAGAAGAAAACTATGGAAGTGGAATAATTTTATAAGTCAAAACCAAAAAAACCCTTAAAATTTTCACAATATTCTTTCACAGAAAACATTTTCTTCCCTCTGTTTTCACTCCAATTTGAAAATAAAATAATATATTGTTCTGCTACCCCTCATCCCCAGGAGAATGAAACTTATATATTATTTCTATGGTTTGTGTTCTGTATTTGTATTATGACTAAGTCTTCAGTATTGTGTAAGTATTAAGCTGCTGATTTTTAAAAAATAGATTTTATTAATAACTAGTCAATATTTTCATAATATTTCACTTCACCACACGTTTTCTCACTTTGTTTTCTTTTCCTTTTGTGGCCCTCAAATACAAAAATAAAATACTGTGCAATCTCTACTACATTTAATATGAACACACAGCCCTGAAGAATAATTACACAAGATCAGTAGCTGCTGATCTGAGAGAGAGGTGTCAGACTCAGAAGTACTACTTAGGAGATCTGAATTGATGCTATTTGTATTATTATGACTTTATTTCCATATTTGAAACAATGTTATAAACTTTCTTCTAAAACCATTTCACACATGCACAGATTTCAATGCCAGAAAGAATGAGTATGACCATGAAGTTTCACTGACTGCATAACATGCTACACTGAATTTCAGAAATTTGTGGTACAAATTGTAAAAAATGATTTCTCAATTATCTGTACATTCAAAAGCTAAAGCAGACTAGAGCTTTAATGTCTCCTTTGTGTTTGCCTAATAGTTACTTCTAAGACAAACATTGCTATAGCTTTAAAATATAGTAAATCCTCCTCACAAGAAGAGCTAGGGGTTAATGACTGTATTAAGAAGAAAAAAAATCAACATATTACTGACCTGGAAATTGTGAAATGCTAAATAAGACTTTAGTGGCTGGGATATTATAAACAATAAACTGTAATTGCTGTAGCTTCCTAACAGTTTAATAATAGATTTCTTCAGACTAATGGGTTTTGGTTTTTTTTAACTTTGATTATATCAAGCACTTTCAAGTTATGTATGTCAATCAACAGTCACTTCACAGTGTTGCCACATCATTTTGTACTAAAAGATTATGTGAAGCCTTCTAAATGTAGGAAGAAAACAGCAGATAAAAACTGCTGTAGTCTAATACCTCTCTACTCTGTGCACTTCTAAAGCTTATATGAGATTCAGATTTTGCTTACAGGCTATACCAGAGTTCATTTATCATTGGGTGGGAAATATTTATAAATGGAATTAAATAAAATATTCTCACAAACCTTAATCATTATGGGTGATTAATTTTCTGTTCTAGACTCCATTAAGTGCCTTTACAGATATTCTTTCCACAGACTCAGGTCTCTAATTTATTTCCCCCCCCGCCTTGTCTCCTAAGAGTGCAGGGTCGTGCTGCGATACTCATTAGTTTTATGCTAGCAATTCTGCCAGGCAGTCTCAGAGGCATCAGCATCACCTCAGAAATCATTAACATAACTGGTGCTGCAATCTAAAACTGACAAGCATAGAATAATCATTTAGGGGCTGAAACATGTTCTTCCATAAATGAGTATTTTGGAGAAAAAAAATAAAAATGCATGTGTTCCAGTCATCCTCTGGAGACAGAAAGAGATCTTAATAAATCAGATTTGAAGCCACTTTTGTGCATATATCCTTGCCATGTCTGAGAAATAGCATCAAGTTTTTCAGACCCATGATTTATTTTTCGCTGACAAAGTCTAGAAGCACTGAATCACACATGACAGCAAAGATGCTGGATCAGGTTTGTAATCTGATGTTATACTGACTGAGCCTGATTGCATTATTTGCATACTTGTCATTATAAAGTTCATTTAGGATGTCTGCTGCCTCCCTTACCAAGGCTATTTATGTGGCAATTTTTCACAAGAACAACATGAAGAATTTGTATGGTCATACGTATGAGGATACTGGCACAAACGTTCATTGGAAAGAAATAGCACAGTTTTAAGGCACTTTGATTCATTAAGCACTCATGTTGATTGGATCAGGGGGTCATTTGGAGAAAGCTCAGAAAAGTCAGGTAAGAGAATTTGGGAACAAAAAGGAGATGTGTCTTGCATAGCTTAGTGACTTGGCCCTTCAGGCTCTCCATTCTCTTTTTGACTAACAGAAACATCTATTGCTTTTCCTTGATCACTCACTATAGACACATCTACCATTCTAAGCACCTTTCTGTTCCTCAGTTTTTTCTTAGCTCCAACTCCATAATAATGATTTAGAATCATTTTTCCCTTTCTCAGTTTTACTGAGAAAGGTGAAAATGCAGCTACCTACTGGTCCATATTCTCTGTTGACTAAAACGTAGCCACACATGTAACATAACATGTATACTTTACACACATGTACATACATACACATATACGCTTTATATATCATAATATAAACCAAAAAAAATGACTCTTCTCTGAGATAATGGAGGGGCAGCTTGCCCTCATTAACCATCACATCCAATGATCGATTCCCTGATAGCCTATTTGCCTGTAATGGTCAGGTTTGGTGTTTTTGTCTCATTGAAAAGGAGTTGAGTAAACCAATATCTTTTGAGTTAAAAATACCAAAGAAAACAACACCAAACTCTGCTGATTTCAGCAGACTGTATATATATACATTTATGAAGAATACTGAAAAGAATAAAGGAAATAAATGGCTAAGTGCAAACCAGCCAACAGATGAAGATCTGCACTCAGGGACATAGAGTCAGCATTCATCATATCTCTTTCTCTAGCGTGGCTCAAGCTTCCATTTTAGTCAGTGAAGACCAGGCCTGTGATTTTAATAGCGTTTACACTGTCATTTACCTCATCCTGCGGTAGATTTGTAGACTTGCACATCTAGAGAGATTAATTGCAATCTTAAACACCACTGGTGATACTGATTAGCTATGGATTGATCATGACAGATTTGATACCATGATCTGAGTTAGACACTTAGGGCTTGAATCAGTTGTGTCAGCTTGGTGTCCAGTGCTTCCTCAGATCACCTGAAGTATCTATGACATATTCATGGTGTTTCTGGAGAGAGTAATAACAGGACCTATGGAAGAGCTACATCCCTTTAAGGTGGCAAATGGAGGTTAAGTGGAATACCCAAGGTCATCTCAAATGTCAATTGATACCGTGAGGGAGGAAAAAAAATTCAACCCACCTAATGTTAGGCAAGATTACTTACAGCCCAAAACTGTACTAGTTATAGTTCTCTTATGTCATGACACTTTCTCTGTGCCTCAGTTCTCCATCTGTAAACTGGGTTTAAAACAATTCCTTATGAAGCAGTAGAAACACTAAAAATCATCAGGCAGACAGATACTGTGGTGAGGTAAGGAAATATTGAAAAATAGCTAGAGAAAGTGTAAAATCTAAATAAAATTGAAAGTGCTGAGCTGAATAATACATTACGTATAAGATTGATGGCAGATTATAAACCAGAAGTTTTGTTTGTCTGAACTCTCAGCTTCATTACCTAAAAACTACAATAAGTTTTCCCTTCTCTTTTCACAGTTCAGATTATCTCTCTCATTGCTTTTAATGGCACTACTTGCAGAATAAGACACTTCAAAGCAGTAAATGTGGCAGAACCCTGGTTGGTAAGAAGAGAGACTAATTATGAAAGTTTCTTTTTTGCTCAGGATGGATCTCAAAGCTTTTTGTAAAGTGTGAAAATCCTATTGAAAATCCCAAGTTCCTGAAAAAAATCTCCTACTGCTCAGTTCTTCAGTTCTCATGAGAGATACACATGTATCACTGCTAATCATAAATTGATAATAAGGAGGTTGAGGTAAGCTTTAAAAGCACACCATCATACATTTTGTGATGGTCTTTTGTAACCGTATAAAAATGCCATCAGAAAATTGTTCTGTTTGTCTGCAGTTTGAAAATACAGTCATTTTATATAGGATACACAAGGAAACAGCTGGGTAAATTCTGACAAGACAGATAAAAAGATAGCACTTTTAAAAAGAGTGAAAAAAGAGATTTTCATCTCAAATTATGGCTCTTTATAAATTATATCTCTCACAAAGGGTTCAAACACATCTCCTAATGCAGGTAGCTCTTTACTTTCATTTGTGCTTTCATTAGATGTCTTTAATACAAAGTTGGCACATACAAAAGTTTACAAATACGATACTATCAATGACATTGTAAGACCCGTATTGCAGCTCCCTGTTTTAAAATGGAGATGCAATAACTGTGTTACAGTGTTCTTTGAGAGGCCTTTTGAAGAAGCAGAGCTATATGCTTGCTGGAAAAATATGGCATCTTATTAGACTAAGTTGTTAAAATTCTAAGAAAAAAAGTATTTCAGGTAGTGAATTCCTGCAGCATATTGCAAAAATAAAGGAATGAAGTTTCAAGTAACATAGACTTTACCTTCCTGCCTCTGAGTCACTTTATTGAGTGAATTATGCCAAACCATTTGCATAGCCTTCACCTTAGACAGAAAAGAAGCAGGGAAGTATTTGGATAATGTTGCCAAAGAGAGGATTCTCATTTGCTTTTATATGCCACAGTGGATTTCAGAGTGTATCCACAAACACACCCATATTTTTGTCAAATTCCTGTATCAACACTATTAATGGAAAGAAGATTTAGTATATTAAAATGCAAATCAAATGAACTTTGGCAGAGGATTCCTGCATTACTCCTTCCATTACAGTAACAATTAGCTTATGAGCTGGAGTAATAGTTTACTAAAAATAAATAATATTTAGACGGGGGACTTTATTCTGCCATATTATATTCCACTTCAAGTGTAAGTATAACTAAATTGCAACTTCAGTTGCACTGGGATGAATTAGAAGCAGAATCCAGACTGATTTTTTTTATCAGGGCCTGTAGTGATAGGACAAGGGGTAATGGTTTTAAACTAAAAGAAGGTAGATTCCAACTAGATATAAGGAATAAATTTTTTACAAAAAGAGCGGTGAAATACTGGCACAGGTTGCCCAGAGAGATGGTAGAAGACCCATCCCTGGAAACATTCAAGGTCAGGCTGGATGGTGCTGTGAGCAACCTGATCTGGTTGAAGAGTCCCTGCTCACTGCAGGGAGGTTGGACTAGATGACCTTTAAAGGTCCTTTCCAACCCAAAGCATTCTATGATTCTGTGATTTTGAAAATAATAGCTATGCTCTTTATGAAGTAGCAGCACAGCATAAGTAGTAAAATCTACCTAAAGCAGTATATAACAGATAACAACCCTGCAACATTTAGCAGTAGTTATAAGCTAAGGTGCAATTTTCTGTTCTTAAGTAGGACACACAGTGTTTTACTTGAATTAACAAGTAGTAGAAGCCTTAAATGGCTTCAGCTGTTTGAATGAGCTTTTCAATGGTTGTAATATGGCTTCCATTTGAATAAGAATAAGGAGGCAAAGGAAGCTTTTTGACTCTACAGAGTTGGATTGGAAAAAATCATTAACCTTTTTCCCCATTTCTAGCCTAGTCAGACTAGAGTTCTGAAAACAAGATAGCTGGGACATTTTTACACTTTAATTGAGGTTTGCTTCAGATTTTCAATGGACCAGGGGTTATTTGATTTAAATTGCTCTGTCTGGCAGTACTTTTTTTTCAAATATGAGGTAACACTTCTATCAAGATTAGAAGGGTAATTGTAACATTCTCCCTCCTCTGGTCCTTATCCAAAAATGCTTTAACCTGTCCTGGGAAACAATGACATGATTTTCCCACTTTTAGAATAGGTTCTTGGCCACAGTACTCTGTATATCATGATTGCTTCCCAACAAAAGCAATTTTATTTGGCAGTTGTCCCCTTGAGGAATCTGTGACCAGAGGTGAATTAGTCCCAAAGAAAACTTTCTTAAAACCAACAGTTTAACTTTAAACAAAATAACACAGGATTTAGTTAATTTTATTTTAAAACCCAAATACTCCACACATGTCTGTAATAGCAATTAATATACCATCCCTTAACCTTAGACCAGGCAGGTCTGGCAGTTTCGAATTATCACAAAAACTGTCTTTATCCATCTGACTAGAGATCTGTGAAGTAACCTCTTTTGTAAGTGCTATAACTCTTCAGCTCTGCTGATTCCTTGTTGCTCAATTCTGAATGGGGAATGAAACTCTTTAGGTGGCTGAAGGCAAGTAGCAAAGCCTTCAAGTTAATAACTCAGACATCATTTCATTCCAGTCCATAAACATTTGCAAAATAATGGCTTGTCTTCACATTCTGCTTACCCTCTGTTAAATTTAACCAATATATTCATATAACAAATATCTCAATAACTGGGTTACATATTGTGTTCATAAATTACTATGGAACAGATGTATTAATTCTGAGAAAGATTAACAAAATTGAATTGTTTACATATAAGATCATACAGTGAATATGCAGTGGTTCTCATACTATATTCCACTCTTTTTGTTTATCTTACAACTTATTCTATGAGCACCACTTTCTTTCAGTATTTTATAATTACTATTGACTTTTGGAGGGTTGTGTAGTCAGGATTTTTCCAAGAAAATACTTTTTGTTTGTTCGTTTTTCTCGAAAAGTGGTAATGCATCAAATATTCATTCTCATTTCTTCTCAAATCTATCAGTTTCCAAAAAAAAACCTCATTGGTCTAGAAAACAATTTCAGATGGAAAATAGAAAAACAATAATTTCTTACCTTTGGACCTGCATCTGAGTAGCACCTATTCCAGGAATTAGCAATATGGATAGTAAACATAAGAATTAGATGCCTAAACCATGGGAGAAGAAACTGTTTGTTCCACCTGAGTTTTGTTTCAGCTAAGTGTCCTAACCATTGCTCTAGAGTAGTTTTCTGATCTTCTACCAGAATAAAAGGAACCAAAAAATGTCAGTTTTGTACCCAAGTGGCATAAGAATTCTGTTTACTGCTCGGTTTATTTCTGTGGAATAGTAAAACCTTTAGAAAACTGAATTTAGTAAAGCTGTCTATCTGAGGATTAGTTTCTTATCCTAAGACAAATGTAATTGCAACAGTGCATTTGACTAGTTAAATAGACTCTGAGACAGAAAAAAAAGTCAAAAAGACTTTCAGATCAGTCACAAATTAAAGCAAGTACCAGAACTCCAAATCTTTCATTTTGCCACATGTTGGCCTTTTTTTTTTTTTAAAGAAAATTAAGTGCTAATTTTAGAACTGAAGAGAATCCAATTTTTGAGTCTCCCTGTAATATAAAAGCACAATTTCACAGCAAGATTTAGTTCCTCTCTAATCTCTCACACATATATTCACATTAAATTTCACTTAACACTTTCCTCCAATCTCAATAAACAAATGTGTGAATTCTACCATGAGTTTGCATTAGAAAACATTATTATGTTTACAAATATCTCAATGAGAAGAAGTGAGCACAAATCCAGAGATTCTGTCAGTCTGTCTGAAGAGCATTCCCAGCATCCAGTGTGGACAGTTTGAGTGGAGCCAAAATGAAAAAAAAAAACCAACAAACCCTTAATGGAAAAGTCACCTGTCAGAAAAGCTCTGCCAAGGAAAGTCCAGAGTATGAAGTTTGATGGTGTTGTCATCCACAAGCTATAACTATGAACAGCATCTATGAGCCAGAGATGAGGAAACCAGTGAGGATACAGAATCAGTTGTTGGACAAGGAAATGTAAACACACCTAAATCCATGAAAAAAAAAAAAAAAATAAAATCCCCACTGTTTAAAAGTGAAAAGACTGGTGTCCCTCTGAGACACAGAGACAAGCTTTCCCTTAGCAGCACAAGCAGGCTTGCAGGCAGAGCCAGCTAGCTAGACAAAGTCTCTTCATCACAGTGTAGGCTGCTGCATGCAAAAGCCTGCCCAGACAGCAAAGGAATGAGGCTCAGAGTTTACTTTCAAGGTCTCCCAGATTGCAGTCTTCTTTAGTTAAATCTTGACCTATCTAAAGCAAGTGGGAATCTTGGCAGTGACTTAGGGCTGGGATTCCACCACTCAGCAATAACAGGAAAATATTGTTATAAGTGTTCAGTCTTGTTATGCTATCTAAAATGTGCTATACAAGCAGGGAAAGACTGAAAATGTTTTACAGATTACCACTGACCACACAACAGGATGTGTTTGAGGAAGGCAGTAGGACAAAGTGCTACTAATTAATTTACAAAATATAGCTTCTCATTTGACATAGCCCGGGCATTTAGATCTCAGTACTGACTCCAATTGTAAAAGAGATATGTATATTTAAAAGAGCAAGGTATTTGTGCTCTGTGAGAAGGTAACAAACACAAGAAGTATCTCTGTAAAATCTGTATCTACAACAGAGTACAGAGCTTTGGAAAAGATGCTCATGTATAAATAAAGACCATATATGTGTCAGAATGATCCACATGATGAATTACATTACACCTTTCTGAGTATTTCATGCAGATTCTGATAACTAACCTCTTCCTCCAACACTTCCTTTCACATCCAGATCTCTGAGCAGCATCAAGAATATTTTCACTGAAAAATCAACTTGCCGTAGAAAGATTTCCTTCTACCTGTCAGGAATCTGGAGAAGAATCCAGTTATCTCTGGGCTAGAGTTTTCCTTGCAATGAGAGCTTTCAGCTATCCATGGGATTTATAGGGTTTGATAATACTAAATTATTATTCTTTTAAAAATTAATCTCTCTCACTAAGACTATATCAGGATTTTTACTGTACTGGCAATGTACTGGTTACTCTTTTGTTGATGAGTAAGAATAATCACATTAATTAAAGCAGATGCCTCTTCTATGGAAACTACAGGCTCCTTACATCTATTTTATTTTGCACTTAAAAACAGGACCAATCATCTTAAAAAACTTCCATATATGAATGTATGTGGGCTTGCCAGGCAGTGTTCACAGGCTCAGAAGCAATTCAATAAGCTCATCCTTTAACATATTGTTGTTTATTTTTTAAAAATTTATTTTGGTGCCTCCCTAGATATTCTCTGTGAAAGCCCTTCTCTTGTAACAGTGAGAAAACAAAATAGGTGAACATAACTATTTGTGTGAAGAAATCTCTTGCATGATTTTACATGAGACACCTGTGCATGGACAAAACAGCTTGTTCTCAGTAGGACAAGGATTTCCTTTCCATTATAATGCTTCGAGAGACTAGTGCACAATAGTGCAGGGCTTGTACTCACAAGGGGGGAGGGACTAAAGGGGGAACAGTAGGGGAGGGGACAAAAAAGTGTTCATTCATCATGACCTGGGGCCAAAACTGCACCATAGTATGATGGAAGGTGAGAATTCTGCATTAATACCAGATGGGAAGGGGATTTGTCTGAGAAGAAAAAAAAAACTCCACTTGTTCCTTCATCTTGACTTCATGTACCCTCTGCACAAATAGAGCACCAAAAAGGTGCTTAACTTGGGCCATGGGTCTGATCATTAGGATCTCAAAAATGAATACCATATTTAAACAAAGAAAAATAAATAATTCCTTAGGTGTTTGCCTACAGTCACAAAGCCTCACTGTTTTTTCTCTACTTTCTCAGAAAGATCTCGCCTGTTTTCACTTAAATGACTGCAACCACTGATGAAAACCAGAATAATGTACAACATAAAAATAAAAGTCCTAGTCTGATTTACATGAAAAGAGTAATCCAACAAAGACATGATCGATAAGTCAATGAGGAGCAGAAAGTGAAGAGGGGTATAGAAATATTTTGGAAAGGCTGAATATGAAGAACAAATTTTGATAACTAACATCAGATATGCCTGATACAGACGTAATTAATCATTTAATGACAAGTTAATGGGATTTACAATATATACTGTAAATCTATATACCATTGAACAGGCAAACTGCCACAGCTCCTATCTCAGATTAACACAGGATAAAGTATTTACATGCCTCTGACTCTTTATGATTTCACAGAAAGAAAAAAAAAGAAAAGAAAAGAAAAAAAAAAGGAAACCACCTCTGATTTGGAGTTCTCAAGCAGTGACAAAGTTATTAGAAACATACTTTATCTACAAGAAAAGGTAAAAACACAGCTCTGAGCTTTGAACTCTTGTTTTCATCATGAGTTTTCAATTCTTATATTGTGTTTTGTTTTAATCTGCTTTTTATTTGAAAATCTCATTCAGGTAGATCCAGGAAGAGTAGTTAAACATGTTAAATGTTGCAACCATTTAAATAATATGAATATAATTGTCTGGATTTACTTTGCTAAAATTATGTTTAAAGAAGACCTTTACTTAGTTCTCTACGAGGTCTCTCTATTATACCTGCTGAAGTTAATAACACTGTTGAGACTAGATGAAAAACAGAACACTAGCCAAAATGGTAAAGAAATAAAAAAGAGTAATTGAAGCACTACAGCTTTCTATACTCTAAAGCATATATATTTAAATTAATCAGGCAAAACTTTAGAGGTTTCAATCATTCAAAATGTTGACCAAGCCTTATTTTGCAAATATACAAAATAGTCATAGAAAAAGGAAACTCTTCTACCTGTTTAAACAAGAAGATGATACACACTAATCTTTTGTCTGTTATTAGCTGCAAATCAGTCATGCACAGTCAATTCAGGAAGAAGTAGCATCCGTAGAAGCTGTAGAACCAGGGGTTACGAGTTACTTGATTGATAACATCTTCAAAAAAGTCTTAGTAATTGTGGTTCCACAGTGTTCACCAAAATCATGTATCCATTCCCAAACACTGTTTGAGAGACTTAAAATATCTGAATAGAAAAGATTAAAAGAAAAAGAAACTGTCATCACAGGAAGAGTTGGACAGCCAATCAACAGCAATTTTGGAGAGTTTTCATCTCCCTTTCCTTGCTATAATTTAGCTACATCATCATGGTGGGAATTCTATTCAACTGTTTGAATGTTACAGCTGCTTGAAAAGGCCAAATTAATTAATATATTAGGTATCATATAGTGTTCACAAGCTGGTCGTGAAGAATATTTGTAATTTGCTATTTTTATTCTGGTACACGAAATCACATGTTATGGGGCTCTGATGGGGTTTACCAAAGCTGTAATGAGTGCTTGAAGAACAAATGAAGCCTTTAACTCTTTTGGAGAGAGTATTTAGCAGACAATAAATAAGCCTACACAATTTAGAACATTTAAAAACTTTTCCTATCATCTTTGAACCAGCTGGAGAATTATGTTTATTTGGCTCCACACATGGACCTTAGATTTAAAAATAACCATATTCCTTCCCAAGCGAGGCAGTGAGAAGGATAAAAGCCAGACGTAGCGGCTGTCTGAGAGACTTAACTTTTTTTTTCTTGACACATTCACACCAAGCAATGAAAGTGTGCAGTCCTAGTTGTGAAAGCTGTGGTTAGAGCCCAGTTCTGGGCAGGAGACTGAGACAATTTCTGTTTCCATATCCCACATGCAGCAGAACAACGTGTTTTCTCACATACCTGGCAAGTGCATGTAACAAGCTGATTTTTTCTTTTATGTTGTGCTCTCAACAACTACTTGTCACAGAATCACTTGTATGTGGCAAGTGCTGTTGTCAAAGCAAGTGACTGGGTTTGGGGGTCACTGGACTTATTCATCAAATTAAGGGAGTTTCAGAGAGATAAATCACTTTTGATTACGTCTCAAAATTAGTCTGATTATTTGCCAACTCACCTTCATTGAGACTGCTTTCGGGCAGCTGGTCTACCAGACTTACATCCTTCCAGAAGCCACAGCTCCTTGAGAGTTCAGCAGTGGTCCAAAATGTTCAGTTTTCCAGACAGATGAATCTGAAACTGAAAGTAAAAATAAAACAAAATGTTGCTGGTAAAGAAATTAATTTTTAATATTCCACTTTAATCCCAATCTCATGTCTACTTATTTTTTATCTGTCCACCTTATCAGTCTCTGTTTCCTTTTACTAAATTATTGCACCAATGGGAAAGAAAACATGATATTTCATAGTGCAGTTTTAAGACTTCACATGGAAATGAGACTTTTAAGAAGACATCTCCAAATTAGGAATATTATTTAGTTTTTAGAGGAATGTACAATTCAGGGACCCAATTCCTACCACAGTCATCTGGAGTTTAAAGCCTTTGTGAGAGATCTGGAAGCCAGAGATTCAGATGCTTGTATCAGTTTAGGAAGGCTGCAGATACAAAGAGCAACAGTATGTGTGTGCTTTCATCACTTTCTTGATGAGCATAATCAAGTTATACCCCCATTTCAGTGGAAAGTGTGTCACAGTGAATAAATTAAATCAAGATTTTAGGGTTGAATACAAAAAGCAGTATGATCACTTGAGACCATGTTTCTCTACAATAATGGGGTTACTTAGAAGCAGAGACCTGTGCTCCTCTCCCAGCTCAGGACACATGCATTTTGCCAAACACGTTTTCTTTGAAAATGCAGAAACAGTCCTTAGCATAGAGAACAGAATCCAGATTATCCTTCTCCTTTGTGTGTGCTTTAAACACAAAACAAGAACTTTTTATTCTCTTTATTTCCAACATCCAATTTTCAAGGGAGAAGGAAGAGAGGTATGCTGTAGTAACTTCAAAAGAACAATTGTGAGTGCCTTCATGCCAAAGGAAGATAATTAATCAGTTTGTTGTTCATTTTGTTGTTTTATAATACTATTGTGGAAGCTGTAGAAAAGTAACTTTCAGTCTTCTAACTCTTGATGAGACAACTGAACTCTACTAACCCAGAGCCTATGCAAATTTCTGGAATCACTTTTCAGAAAGATGCAATGAGCAGTACCAGCACCATTTTAAAGGAAAAGCTTCTAACTCTAGTTTCAATTTAATTCTTTCTAAGTTTTTTGATATGTACATCTGAAATGTGTCCAGAAATTGCAACCTATGAGATCAAGTTACAAATACTTGACTACTTTCTGTTTTACAGTAGGAGCTATAAAACATGATTCAGTGCTGCCATGATTGATGTGCTTCTGAATATGCAAGTAAAAATGTCTCTGTTATACTTCCCAGAGCCATAGGGAACTTGGGCTTCTCCAGCAATAAAGACCAAGTGAAGAAAAGATTGATCCTTAAATGCCATCTCAGCCCTGTTATATTCAACTGTCCATTTTTTTGTCGATTGATCTTGATTTTGGATACTTGTGAAAATTGAATCTTGTCCTATTCTGTTCAGATATTGTCATGTTGTGTTCAGGTACTGTCTAATTCTGTACATCATGAGCTCTCATTGGAAAAAATGTGTTCCCCTGAAATGTAAATAAATACTTTTGATTATTATGCTTATTACTATTAGCATTATCATTACTGTTACTATTGCTATTATGAATTATTTTATTATTTTTAACACATTCCTTCTTGCTTTGAAATCACAGCAAATTAGACTGTATTTTGAAGCTGCTTACAGCTGTGCTGTTTGTAAATCTCAAACAAGTTTATCTTAAAGAAGTGTTTTCTTTGCTGAAGTCAGACAGAGATATGTAAATTACTAGAATATAAGTCAACAGTGTTTGGAGCCAGTGACAGTTTCAAAATTGAAATGGTGAAATATTCTTCATCCAATCTTATATTTGATTTTACAGTCCAAAATTATCTTAGATATCTTATATAAATTCACACTTTTTAGTGCAAACTTTCATATACACTTCAAATATTTATGTATTATACATCTTTGAATAATTGACACATTGCGTAAAGCATATGAAAGGGAAATAAAACAAACAGAAATAAATACACTGACAAA
The DNA here is from genome assembly GCF_000700745.2 of Antrostomus carolinensis. NCBI lineage: Eukaryota > Metazoa > Chordata > Aves > Caprimulgiformes > Caprimulgidae > Antrostomus > Antrostomus carolinensis. The sequence continues at coordinate 20,106 of NW_010339040.1, forward strand.
TATACTGCATAATACCAAAATGTTTGCTATAATGAAGAAACAAAAACTATAAATTATGTTAGCAATCATCTGGATTACAATCATAGCAAAATGCTAAAATACGCTGTAAAATATCAAGCAACATCATTTTCCATTGGGACTCTTTTTCAAGGGTCTTCTTGAGTGAAATCTTGATCTCCCTGAATTCAAGGGGGAAACTCCCCGTAGAGCTATGAAATTGCATAGCAGCAGAGAATCTGCGTTCCAGAGCTGTGAAAGCTTTTAGCTCATGTATTCATCACCTCAGTTCTGTTCACATGGTTCTTAAGATAGGAACTGCAAGATTCTTTGAGGAAGAAATCTTTAAGCCTCCATGGCTGAGAAAATAATTTGTCATTTAGATATACAGCACTAATCCCAGTACTGATGAAAGTAAACTGTTGTACATGATGTGAATTCATACAGTAGACATGATCTTACGAAGCATTGTATTGTAGCAACCATCACAAGCAAACAAATAAACCTATAAAGGGATTCTGTGATGCAGAGAATATTTTTTCATGAAGTTTTCTAATTTTGGGTTATCAGTCTAGTTAGTGTGTTCTATGCAGATTTTAGAGTAGAATTTGCATATCTTATTCCTTTCCTAGTTCTCCAACCATAAAAATTGTTCTTCTTTCTGATTTGCTCCCAGTTGGTTCTGTGATAGCCAAAACTGAAACAATTTCAATTCAACAGTAAGAATACAATTCGCAATGACGTTTGGTTTTCAACTGGGTTTCCCCCCTTCTCCTAAGGGTAAAATACTTGCAGATATGTGTTTTTTCAGTTTTAGGTATAATCCCTCCACAAATATTTATATCAAATTGCCCAAGCAAAGACTGCTGTGATCCTCTTTTCCCAATTATTTCTATTTAATAAATACACCATGAGCCTCACCATATTGGGTTTTCTTCTCATTAAAAACACAGTCAAGAAGGAAAACAAATTAGATTTCAGGAAATAAAATCTTAATAAGATCTCCAGCTACAGGAATTTTGAGCAGACTTTTACATGGTAAGGTGTTTACCAGGCAGTAGAGTAGCATCATTTTGTTTTTTCAAAGTCAACGTTTATTTTTAAATGCTTTCTTTGCTACTTTTGAGATAGGTTAGCAAAGTCTATATTTCCTCCTGTTGAGTTTAGCAAGCTATTACCTTTCTCCTGTAGTGAATTGTGGTCTGTTACTGGGCACCACTTTGGCAAACCTTAAGATGCAAAAAAACCCCATAGTGCTCTTGTGGTTTTGGATAGAAGTTGTTCTGGACATGCAACTACTTCAAATAAGAAGCATTCCTTATCTTTTTCAGCGTGGCTGGATATATTGTACCACAGTACTCTTATTTCAGTCATTGAGAAGATAACTGCCCTTACCATTTTACTAACTCCTCATCTGATACTTAATCTCTTTATTAAATCTTGGTTACCGGCAATAGGTTCTTACTAGAGTGATCATTTGACACCCTCTGAAGTATTTTCTGGGCAGGTCTGCAAACAATTCACCTCAGTAGCACAGAAGAATTTATCATCCTAAACTTCTACAGCAAGTACCCTTTCTCACTCAAGAGCAGGCACTCAATCGTGGATCTGCAGAAGCACCTGTTCTATAATTAATCTTAGGTTCAGCTGATTCCTAATTAATAATTAAGGTTGTGTTCATCAGTTTATTGAAAACAAGGATTCAACCATTTATCTTTGTATAAGAAATGCAACTGTCTTTCCTACATTGTGAATGTTTAATCCATGAATAACTATAAAATAATATATTTTCAGCTAACTGTGTTTTTTAATTTAGGAGTTAGGAATGATCAAACCCTTAGGTTTTAAAGGACCATCTTTCTACATAACACTTCTTTTCAGACCCCTTTTAATAATGAATAGTCAGTTTGTTATCATTTAAACTTCCAAACCAGTTACTATTCATTAAAACCTCATATAAAAATCCTACTTACTCCTTTAAAGAACTATGCTTATATTGTTAATTTTTTCTGAAGGTTGTAGCTTAGTTTTGCTGTTCTTATGTTTTTCCTTAATTCATACTGGTGACAGTTTACAGTGTGTCTCAATATGCTTGTTACCATCAAATGGATTAATACTCTTCATAATCTGGTCTCTCTACCAAAATCCAGGTGGACAAGAAGATAGTCTGTAGTAATTCTGGCCTTTAGAGAACGGGATGAGGGCAGGGTTTGTTGCTAATTCAGAAGTTCAAGATTCATTAATTTTTTTCAGAGAGAAATATAGCAGTATTTTCTAAAATTAGTAGGAAACAAAATGAAAGCAATATTCCTTGTCACTGTCCTGATACCTGTTCATAACCAAGGAAAGGCAAAATTCCTGTATTTCAATGACACATTATTTTGACCTGGAAGAATAGTCCTTTATCAATCACCCAAGGACTTCCTTGCATATATTTGTCTAATCATCAACATCTGTGTGAACAAATGAATCTCTGCATCTCATCCTACCTTCAAACAGATTAAAGGGGAGGAAATCTGATCTATGTAAATTTATGTAAACTATATGCAACCCATGGGCTGTTGGTAAGGTGCCAATGCGTATTTCAGCTGAGCAAATATTGGAGACCTGATCTAAACCTAAATTTTTTGAGGCTGTTGTATGTTAATAATGTATTTATTTGTGTCATTCAATTCACTCAGCTTCCTGACATTAATAAAATAATCCTTTTTGGAGAGGTCTGTGTAGGATATAACATCCCTTCTGACTCATAAAAGGACAAGCTCCCGTTATCCACTCAGTTCTAGCAGGGTTTGTGGAGTCTGTGATTTTCTTAATTTGGTCAATGGTACAATCAGTCACCTAGAGAAACACACTTTTAATTTACACAAATAAGGGTGTTCCTTAAAGAGCATCTACAGATAACTTCTACGGGGAAAAGCTGCTTTCTCACTCAATATTGCCATCAAAAATGATCTTAAGAGATGTATACTGCATGAACTTGCTATTATATAGAGCAGAGCACATATAAACAGCAGTGAAAAACAGATACACTTTCAGACAAATGACTAGATATCTATGATTTTATGCTATTATATGTGTATATATTTTAAAGCATTTAAAAATACATATGAAAATATTTTTCAAATAAAGAGTCCCTAATGTGGCAAAAAGTAAAGATGTCCATCTCTGCATTTTCTAAATTTTGTACTGAATCATTTTGAGCTTGTTGTATTAAAGCATTACTAGCCATGGATCCTATGCAATACCTAATTACAGTGTAGATGTGGGCTGAGAAGTGTCCTGGCAGGATGAAGATAGAACGGCTTTCTCACAATTTTTCTGAAGTATTTGCTTCATCTCTCACTCTGGTTATTTTATACCGTCTGCTTTGAGGTCTCTCCAATCTTATTTGGTAGTGGATAAAGACACAGCCATTTTAGGAAGCAGGAAAACTTCAAACCCCAAACCTTTTCTGTTAAAAAAATACCCCAAAACCAAACCAAAAAAACAAAAACACCAAACCAAACCCCTAAAACAACCAGGGCAAACAATCACATAGTGATATAACAGTTAACTTGTGTGTATGCATGTGTGTATCTATGTATATGGGTTTTGTTTTGGGTTTGATAAGATAATGATACTTGCTAATGTTCTTTTTTGTATCCATAAGCACTTCCAAAACATTTGGGAGGTCTGGATTGAGAGGTTTCTGTTTGTGTTTTCAATTTAAATTGCTTGTTTGTTGCTGTTTTGTTTTTTATTCCTTTTTCCACCATATCTATAGTGGAAACTATATATTAGTTTAATTAAATTCGTATATACTACACAGTTTTTATATGAAGTGTATACTCTATACAAGTTCATAGTGTAAGTGAGAAGGAAATGATCTGTGCTCTGAGTTCTCCAGCAGTTATTATAGCAATATGGATAAGTGGCATTAAGTGCAATCATTCAGAACCGTAAAAAAGTCTGGTCTTAATATTGTATATTGCAGAGGAGGACAGATGTTATTTTCTAGCATTTAACTTAAAATTACTGGAAATTCAGTATGTCGGAGTTTCTTTCTTAACTTCTTAGTGAAATCACTGCTTTTATCTCAGCTAATATGAATTGTATTATTCACATCCTGGTAAGTGATAGTGGTTAGAATACAAAAAAAAAATTGAATATATACAGACAGTCTTCTATAGTAGATGGATCAAGAAACCCAGAAAAAAAAATCTAGAACTAAAAAATATAGTGTTAGAATGAATCATAGAATCATAGAATGGTTAGGGTTGGAAGGGACCTTAAAGATCATCTAGTTCCAACCCCCCTGCCATCAGCAGGGACACCTTCCACTAAATCAGGTTGCTCAAAGCCTCATCCAACCTGTTAATATTAAAAAGATTTTTCTGTACTATATATAGCAGTTATTATATCTGTTCTCTCTCTGTAACTTTCTAAGACTGATTTTTACAGGCCATAAAACTCTGAATTCTAATTTTGAAATGTAATATGACTGCAGTGTTCAAACATTCTCCTGATCCAGGACAGGAATAAGGATAAAAATAATTCTGCAATTCAGATATTACTAAAGAAACATCTCTCTATCAGCCTCTCTCAGTTCTATGATGCTGGTTAACGCTGGAAGATTCCAGTAGTCTAATTTTAGAGAGATACCAATCTGTCACATGAAAAAGTGAGGATGAATGTTGCTAATAAACTAGTAGTCAAATGTTGCTAATAAACTAGTTTTACCAAATAGTATAACATTTGTCATAAGTGCCTACCACCGCCATATGCAGTTAAGCAGGTACATAGGCTGTATTTACTTGAACCTGAAGGTATTTTTTTCCCCCATTCTTTAGGTATTTGAATCCAGGAGTCATGTTAGAGTTACATATTGCAATATAATTATCTCAAACTTGCCATAGGGCAGAAGTTGAATATAGCTATCAGGGAAGTATTTTTGCCACACATCAGCTATTCTATTAGGACTGCGTGCACTTAGGTAGTGAGTATAATGTAATTCAAGGTATCTTCCTCTGATAATATTATTCTTAATAGAAACAAAATTTATTTAATTGTCATTAGTAAGGTAAATTTAACATATATATTTGGGCAATAAAAATTCAGAGAAGGTTCAAGTTGCCTTAAACTCAGATTTGTCTTTTACCCAGATAGATATGACTATATTTGTATATTATAAAGCATAATAATACTTGTGCCTCAGATTATTTAAAGAACATTGTTTCCCAAGATAATACCAATGCTGAATACTGAATGCTGTGAGATACTTCAGCCTTTTCTAAGTAAATGAAAGGTCACTGAAATTTACTGCATTATATAAAATGAATGATCTCTCCATATGCAGCTCCTCTGCAGCAACATAAAGAATAGTATTTTATCCATTGTAACCTTTCTTTCCTTGCTCTGAAAACTATTGCCAATGGCAAGGAAAGCTAGTAAAGGGGCTTAAAGAATATCTTGTGCAAGGAAAGCTAGTAAAAGGGCTTAAAGAATATCTTGTTTTTATAAAGAAGTCTTACCAGTTTGTTATTTTGGTTATGTGTGAGTTATTGACACAAACACATGAAGTTTAATGTTGATGTTTAACAACATCCTCATATATTTTTGCTATTTGTATTAAATGGCTTAATCTTTTACTGTTTGTATCTGTTTTTAAAGCAGATAAACAATAACAGAGACAGTATCTATCTCCTATTGAAACACACACTAGGACTAGATGGAAAATGTCTGTAGAATAAATTTTCTTTGCAAGTACATTTAGCATTATTTTCTAGGGGGTTTACCAATGATATTTTTCCTGAAGAATACATACTTCAGGGAAAAAAATAGTTATAAAGTTAAGTTTAACATTTTTTTTACCATTTTCATATGGGTTTGGATTTACTAAAAACATGCAAATAATCATCTCAGCTGGTACAGATGAAACAACTTTGCTTTGTTAGACATTTAATTGCTCTCTGCTCTTTTTCAAACCCTAGAAGGATTCCCACTATGCCCATGCTTTTAACTTAGATGCCTCAGTTTACATTTAGATATACCCAGCATTTTTATTGGGTGCAGAATCCCACATACCAATTTTCAAAATCCCCTTTTTCTACAGTATTTTTTACACACATTCAAAGGAATTTAACTTGTGGGAGAATACACAGAGGTGGCCCAGTAAACCTCAATCAGAGCTCTCAAGCATGCTTAAATTCTCCTTTTCAAGTACACCCTGGATTTGTGCTCAGGAACTGGGGCTGTGCAGGGAGGAAATCCTACTACTTTACCTAAATTGGTTGTAACAAATGATTAAACTCCCTGATTAATAAAAGTACATTTCTTTACAGTGAATATTCTTCCTGTTTTTATCTGTCTTATTCTCAGAGAGATTTATCTTTTAATCAAAACAGAAACAACCTTTCCTGAGTGTTTGGTAGTTAATTTCAGTGCAGGCACATGTTCAGCATAGTTCTGCTATGCTTGGATTTATTCTCATTTCCCCGGGTGCGGTACCACTGGGTTCTGGCATCTGTAGCAGCCTCCACATCTTCACCCTTATAACTCTACAGTGAGCAGGGCATGGCAGTGCTGAGTAATTCTGCTCTCTCGCATAAGTTGGGTGTCATCCTGCTGCCGATTTATTTGGAGCCATTGCTTGTACAGGATGACAGCATTCCCGGTGCTCCATCGGAAGTCCTCAAGGTTGATGTGGGTCGAGGACAGATTGGCCATTTTGAAATGGTGTGACATAACAAATGGAAGTGTCCCATTTCAGCAAGTCGGCATGAAGTTCATTCCTGTCATTGGTGTCACCAAGTCAAATCTGCTCACAAAAGTCAAAGCTATCAAACCCTCCCTTGTTTCCTTGCTTACAATTGAGGAATTACAGAGCCATCTACTGGTGCTTCTTATACCTATATGCACAATGCTAATGCATTTGGGAACAATAAAAATGAAACTATAAGAAGGACGTTCATCCAGATTAAATTGGTGATTTTTTTCTTTGCGTTTGAGACTTCAAGGAGAAAAAGGAGAAGTGGAGAATCACATTTCATCTGTGAAAATTCATACGAATAATAAGCACACTGATAAAACAAGGATGTGTTAGAGAGAGTTTCAATTATGAAATGCTGAAGCTTAAGTGGAGGCTGAAAGAGAAAACTTCAAAATCCACTTTGTGTGTGTGTGTGTTTGACTACTAATAACAGATATTTTATTAGGGTAAATAGCTGTTCTCTTAAAATGTAGTAAAGATAGACTCCTTGGCAACCAATTCTGCCGTTTCAGGTAGTCCTTACCAGAACAAAAATAATAAGACTGAGTTTGAGGGTCTTCAGTGAGAGATAATCTCTCCTTTTAGGCACAAACAAAGGTAAGGCAAGAGTGAATATCCCTTCACATAAATCAAGTCCCTACCAATAACCATCTGTATTGGGTTTGCATGGCAAGG
>NW_010339041.1:0-4295 GCF_000700745.2 Antrostomus carolinensis
GAGATCTCCTCTCAGTTTTGGGTTTTTGGTTTCATGCCTTGATTTGCAGTTTTCTGGACCAGAAGGACCCCAGGGAGATGTCCCTGTTTGGGAGGGGACTGTCACACAGACCAGAAGAGCCCTTCTGTACCGGGGCCTCAAACATGCCAAGTATGGGGTGGTTCTGTGCTCATCTGCACGTGCAGGACTCCGTGGCGTGAAAAACCCCAAGTTTTGCAGAGTTTTTTCTGGAGTGGGATGGGAATTTCACAAGTTGAATGTTGAGCACATGCCCGTGTCTGTGCAGAAGTGCCAAGCAGCGTGGCTGGCACAGCTCCTGCCGAGCTGGGGATGGACAGAGTCACCAAAGCGGATGCCACTGGGCTGCTGGTCAAGGGCCACTGCGGGAGGGGACGTGGCTCTGGAGTCACACCAGTGTCTGGACTGGGGAGGCAGAAAAAGGAGGCGGATTATTGCCCAGAGCTGGAGAAATACTTGATTCTGGTTTATTTTCATATCACAGCCTTTAGAGAGGGAAGAAAAGAGCCCTAAAGCGACTCTTTGTGCCTCTGCTGAGAATTCAGCGCCCGTTTCTTGCTGTGGGGACACGTTCCTGTGCCGGGGCCATGGGCTCGGGCAGGCGCTGGGCTGGGCTGGGTGTGACAGCCATGGCTCTGGGCTCCCATCGATGGCCACCGGAGCCTGCGGGTTCCTCAGCTGGGGATGGGGATGGGTTTGGAATCCTGTACAAGGTGGAAAAAGCTGCAGAAAGACCATGAGGGGATGGAGTTCCTCTGGTAGCATGCAGTGGTGTTTCTTCTAAATAAACGCATGAAGTAGGAGGCAATTCCCTCGTGTGTTGAAAATTAATTAATTATTCTTTAATGCCTGGATTTAAAAGTAGAAGGAGCTGAGGAGAGCTGCTAATCCTGGAGCCCAGGAGGGGAGCTGCAGCAGGTTGTGTTGACTGGAGATGTGAATGTGCATCAGCTGCAGATGCTGCGTTATGGAATTGGGATTCTGAGAGCCGCTGATTCTGGCTTTTTAGCAAAACTGTTGTCATTTTCCTTTGCCGTGACCTCCCCTGGCCTTTGGTGATGGCTGGTGCTGGGTCTCGCGGTGACAGTGCTGTGGGATGCAGGAGGTGGCGGAAGGCTCTGGGGACATCGTTTTGTCAGTGCTGGGTCCAACGCTTTTCCATCCAAGCAGCAGGAAAATGGGTTCTTGTTGGTGTGGATGTGAAGAAATGCGTGATGTGATCCTTCCTCCTCCTCCCTGGGGAGCTGAGGTCTCGGATGGAGCCAGCAGTGCCCGTGGAAGGGCGGGTGCCGTGTCCCGGCGTGGGGAGCGGCACCGTGGGCTGCGCTCAGAGGGACGGCGTCCGTTAGTCCAAACAAAGTGCGTGTGAGACCCGTGGGATGATCAACAGGAAAACAACAGCACCGTTTTAGAAAGGGTGGGATCCAGGATGGGTGAGACGGATTCATTTTCTTCGGCATCTGAGGAGCTGTTCTCATCCCGCTTCTCTTCTGGGTTTCTGGTGGCAGGAATGGCCACAGCCAGGCGCCGCAGCCACCTGAGCAGCAGGAAGGCAGAGAGGTGACAAGGCAGGTTCAGGCTCTCTGTGTACAGAGCAGTTGGGTTTGCCAGGGCAGGTTGACCTTCTCCTGGGGAGCGGAGTCTCGCTGGCTGCAGGTGCAGGGCTGTTGGAACACGACCATGTGGAAGGGGGAACGTGGGTGGAACAGCAAAGCTTTTGTGCTCCAGCACGTTGGCTGCTGCCTTTGGGGTTGTACTGGGGTGTCTTGGTCCCCAGGGCAGTGACCTGCAGACTGATTGTGGTATGATCTCTGTCGCCAGCATCACAGAATCCCAGAATTGCCTGGATTGGAAAAGCCCTTTAAGCTCATCGAGTCCAACCATGAACCCAACACTGACCAGTCCCCTATGACTGACCCATGTCCCTCAGCACTATGTCTACACGACTCTTCAATCCCTCCAGGGATGGGGACTCCACCACTGCCCTGGGCAACCCCTTCCAATGCCTCAGAACCCTTTCAGCAAAGAAATTCTTCCTCACATCCCATCTCAACTGCCCTGGGTACAACTTGAGGCCATTTCCTCTTGTCCTGTCCCTTGGTTCTTGGTTGAACAGACCCACCCCCACCTCTCTCCACCCTCCTTTCAGGGAGTTGGACAGAGCCAGAAGGTCTCCCCTCAGCCTCCTTTTCCTCATGTACAGTCCTGCTGGGTGTTTCAGCCATGCAAGCACCTTCTTTCCAACCCCTGTTTTCAGTGGGAAGCTTCTCCCCATCCCGTGCCCACAGACGGGCGTTAGAGCTGCAGGCAGCTCAGCAGAGGGGATGTCAGCCTGGAGCCCAGGAAGGGAATAACAAAACTGGTGCCAGACAGGAACTTCACCCCAAGTCTAGACCCAGGCAGAGGCAAGGCATCGGCTGTGCAGGTGCTGATGGACCTTCTCAGAGTGGTGATAGGGTGGGCTGGAGCTGGAGGTCCTCCCTCCCCTGAGTTTCCTTTGCCATTGCCTTCTTCAGACATGGAGACCCAGGTTCCTGCTGGAGGGGTCTCACTGCTGTGCTCGCGGGGCAGGAGGGGACAGTTCCTGCCTTGTCTGTTGTTCCTCTGGGCTCAGAGCAGCTGCAAAAATGCAGGTGGGGGAGGCAGGAGGATGGACCAGGGTCTTCACCTTCCTGGCCCTTTGTTTCTGTTCCTATCGGTGCCCTTTCCATTCCCTTGTTCCCACCAGACATCTGCTCTGCAGCTGCAGCTCTCCAGCTCGGGGTGTTTAACCCCTGAGCTGCCGCGGTGCTCCTGCTCCCGGGGCAGTCTGAAGCCAAGGGCCAGGAGGAGGTGACCTGAGGTGGCCAAAGGTGCAGCAAGGCTCTGAGGAGCAGAGGTCCTGTGGGGAGCAGCCATCTCTAATGTCCCATGGGACACCCCGTAGGGAATGCCTCGCCTGGCCTATGCTCAGATCTGCCTTTGTCCCATCTGCCATGTTGTGTGTGACCTCAAACCATGGAGAGGAGCAGCACCAGCTCCAGGGCACTGCCGGTGTCCTCCTTCCTCCAGCTCGCTGAACGAGGGGCAGGACTGGTGCTGCCTTGCAAAGGAAAGCTGTCACAGTGCTGGGGGGACCCTGCCTTGGTCCATCTCTGCCACCCCACCGCGTCCTGCAGCCACGTCCAGTGGACACCATGACCAGCAGCCTGGCTGGTTTCTTCCCTCCCGCAGCTGGGGCAGCTCGTGCCTCTTGAGCCTGGATGTCGGTTGTTCAGCTCTGCCTTGTTGGGTCTGAAATAACACCCCGAGAGAGGAAGAGACCTTCACTGCTGCAGGAGAACATTGGCTTCTCTGGAGGTGGACGTCAGGCTTTGTTGTGCCAGAGGAATGAAATCTGGAAGGAGAGGAGGAGGTTTCTCCCTTTCCTGGAGTGAAGAAGGTACTGAGCATGTGTTTGTTTTGCAGAGGTGTGATGAGGCCTCACTCGCTTGGGGCTGGTGTGGTTGCTCCAGTGCCGCCTCACAATCTTTATTAAAGGCAGGAAAGTGAATTGAAGTTGCTCAGAGTGATGTTTGTGGAAGGGGAGGTCAGATGCAGGTACTCCCATCTCAGGTGCCAGCCTGCAAGGGCAGAGGCTGGGCAGGGGGCAGAGCCCAGCCCTGGCATTGCCCGGGAGGGGCTGACGCGTGGCCGGGGTCTGACAGTCGCGTTTCTGCAGCGCAGAGCCCAGGGTTGTCCCCACCTTGGGCACACGGGGCCATGTTTGAACTTTCTTTAGAACAGGACAAAACAGACACGGGACTACGGTTGGGCTCGTTGGCAGGAGAGGAAACCAAAGCTGACACATCCAGCTGATAACCGCGGTTACACGCAGCCCTGGGGCTGGGCTGAGATGTGAGTGCAGCCAAGATAACGGGGGGGGGAGCTGCATGGGGTGCCTCTGCCCTGGGCTGGGGGCACCCGCGACTGGAGCCTGTGTTGGGCCTGGAAACTCTGCTTGGACAATGGAGCAGCCGTTTGTGTGGCTTCCCGGGGCCTTTCCTTCTCTCCTGGCACAAGGGACCAGCCGTTTGTGCGGCTTCCCGGGGCCTTTCCTTCCTCTCCACTGTCCTGAGTGGGGAGCTGCCACCAGCCGGGGTTCCCAGCCTTGCTGCTGCCCAGGACACAGGGCACTGAGCATCTGCCAGGTCCTGCCCAGGGGTGATGGGGAAGGAGGGGAGAGTCCTCAGTCAGCGCTGGAGCTTGGGGTGATGTTGGAGGCTGGGGTACGAGGGGGTCCCGAAGCTCAGCGGGTT
>NW_010339041.1:4373-7077 GCF_000700745.2 Antrostomus carolinensis
CTGGCACTGGCACTGGCACTGGCCAGCAACTTCTGCGTTGCCTCTGGGAGCATTTTTACCTCCCCATTTCCCCCATGTTCACCTGTAGTGGCTGTTGGGGATGTGAACCTGGCAGTGATGGGCTCTGGTACGTGCCCAGGCTGGTTGTGCCCCCATGGTGCCACCTCCCTGTGTGGTGCCGTCCCCAGGAGAGCGATGCCCTTGGGAGCAGACAGGGCATTTTGGGGCTGGAGGTGGTGGAGGCATCTGAACAATTCCTTGTTGGCAACATAGCAAGGAGCAGTTCCCAAAACTTGTGAGACCTCTTCACTGCATGAAGGTTAATTATGGAAACCCGCCGCCTCTGGGAGAGCGTCCAACTGCCTCTCTCGTTCCTATCTGTGTGTCCTCTCCGTGCTGGTGGCTTTGAAATCTCTGCGGTTTGCTGGATGGTGCTGGGAGCTGGAAGCAGATAACTGGTATTTAAGGGTGCTGGGTGCCAAACCGCGTGCGGACGGGGAATGCCCGTGGCTGTGTGGAGCTCGACGTGCCTCTCCAGCTCCCAAGCCCAGGCTGGCGTGGGCAGCGAGCCCCGGCTGCGGGTCCAGCTCCTCCTGAGCACGCTGGAAGGGGAGCGGTGCCACCAGCCAGCACCAAGGGGTCCGTGTTTGGCCCTCGGGTGTGTTTGAGTGATGCTCGGTTCAGAGCTGAGCTCGGTGCTGGGTGCTGCAGGCAGTTAATTCCCCTTTCACTGGCCATGCCCCGGCCCCAGCACCTTCAGCAGCCGCAGGATACACCTGGGATTCTCTGACTGGGATTCCCATGGGAATCTCTGTCAGCTCCTGCTTTTCCCCGCGGGGAAGGCGCAGAGCCTGGTCTGGGAGATGGGTCAGGATTTTCTGTTGTTCCTGTAAGAAGGAGGCGAGTGCTCCTGTTTACAGACCAGGAAGGGAAGCTGAGCTCCACTTCTGCGTAGTCTCTCGTGGAGGCAGCAGTTTATTTTGAGGCGGGATGGAAAGAAAACACACTGAGAAGCGTGGAGTGGGGCTGGTGCTGGGTGGGGCTGGCGGCGGGTGCCACAGCCGGGGTCTGGGGCCCCCTCCCGCGTCTGCCGGCAGCTGGTGTCACGGTTTTCCATGAGGTAACCCACGGGCAATGTGACACTGTGGGTTTCTTTTCACACACTAATTGGCCCTGTGGGACTTTTTATGGGGAATTTGGAAACTTGCTGTGAGAAGCTGAGATCCTGGGGGTGACTTCTTGTTTTTTATTTTTGATTTTTAAAACGAAAGTGCAGAGCCGGGGTTCTGGGAAGTGGCTTTCCTGCCTGTGATGACGTTGGCTCCCGGTGTTACAGCTCACTTGTTTTAGAGCTTTGGTTGCATCTCCCAGGCTTTTCCCCATCCATGGCTGTGCCAGGTCTGGGCTGGGCTACCTGTAGCCCCGAAAGCACTCGAGGGAGAGGTGTCAGGATCCAAATGTCCCACAGCCAGGAGCTGTTCCTGATGGACCCACCACAGACCTGGCGTGGCTCTCGGTGGGTTACAGCCAGGGCAATGCTGTGACACAGTGACTGTGACTGTGCAGGGAGATCATTAGGGGAATTCTGTCCTTTTTTTCCACTTCCATGTTGGTTTTCACCCTTTTCTTCTGCTTTCACTTGCTGACTCGGCCGTGCCTGGCCCCATGGCCAGTGACTCTGTTGTGAGCGAAGGAAGAGTGGAGCGGAGCAGAAGGGGAGCTCTGAGGTTACTGGGCTGACCGGTCAGGCTCCAGGGCTGAGGTCTCCACTGGGGTTACTGGTTTTGAGCCCTGTCAAGGGCAGGAGGGGTCAGCCCCAGGGTTTCAGCTCATGCTTTAGGGCAGCTGCGCAGTTTGGACCCAGACACGGATGCTTATTCCAAAACTTCTTCCCAAAACTTCTCCAGTATCTGGGCCCAAGGTTTTGGCTGGTCCCGTCCTTAGCTGAACTCCTTGTTTTCAGCTTTTTTTTTCCCCTGCTGTAGCTTTGTAACTGGAAATGGAGCCAGAGCTCTCGGCTGAGGCTGTTGATGGATGGTGATGAAATTGGGGTGTTTCACTGTGATCTGCTCTGGGTGGGTCTGACCTCAGCCCAGTCTGTGCTGGGTGCTGAGGGACGGGCGAGACCCTGAAACTACCGTCACATTTTCTACACTTGAGGTCAAATGTTTGTCACCCTCAGAAGTATGAATCTCAGCAGACAGATGGGCTGCCCACACCAGGCAGCAGCTCGCTTTGGCTGCATGACCTTTGGGTTGTTTTCCCTCAAGTTCTGTAAATGTGAGAAATTTCCCAGAAAACAGCGCTGGCCCTTGGATGGGCTCATCCAGGCGGGAGCTGAACCCTGTGTGAGGGGTGGGAACCGGCCAGGCAGGGGGGGTGGAGGAAGCCATCAGGGTTTTGGTGCCTGCCAGGCGAACACCAGCTTGGAAGAAGAGGTGGGGTGGTCCGTGGTGGTGGGAAGGAGGAAGGAGAGGGAAAGGTTTCCTTGGCAGGCTGTTCTGGAGGATGTTTGCAGAAGTGACCAGCCCTAAGCTTTGATGAGCTCTGCACTAATTATTAAAAATAAAGATCTTCCTCTCTTGCCTGGCAAAGTACTCTGGTTTGGTGGCTTCAGAAACTAAATCTTTCAGCGGGAGGTTAAAATTGTGTCTTGTGTCCTTGTCACTCCTGTTACCTCCTCCTCTTTGCCTTGTGCCAGCGG
>NW_010339041.1:7504-7721 GCF_000700745.2 Antrostomus carolinensis
CCTCACCCCGCTCCCTGCTCTCGGATCCTGAATCTCAGCCACATCCCCAGGGTGGCTGCAGGGAGAGCTCGCAAAGCTCTCGAAGAGGACAGAGAGGATTGTTTACTCGTTATATGATCATGTGTTAAAACTTGAAGCCTTTGGACTTGGCCGTGGCCTGGAGCACCAGCCCTGCTCTTCACTTCTCTTCATTCCTGAACTTTTCCCCTCTGGGCAG
>NW_010339041.1:7972-11874 GCF_000700745.2 Antrostomus carolinensis
GGACAGTGAGCCATGTCCGGAGCAGAGCGGGTCCCTGTGCCACGTGGCTCCTGGGGCGCAGCGGATGGGCAGACCCCTCGATGGACCCACTCCCATCTCCTCCACCCAGCACCATGCAGGGTGACGCTGGTGGAGGGTCTCACCTCCAGCTCAGCCGTGTTTATTTCAACCCCATGGTGGGTCCTCTGGTCCCTGCTGGGGGGGCCGGTGCCGCAGAGCGGTGGCTGGAGCCGGCCGGGACAATAGGGGGGAGGCGGGTGGGCTGCAGCCACGGCTATTGTTCACCCGGGCACTTCCACTGCCCCTCGCCACATGTGCACGGTCGCCCCCCGGGTGATGGATTTACAGGCTGCCTGTTTGCCTCGGGTTTCTATTTTTGGGGTCAGGCTCCTCGTGCCAGGACTGGCTGGATTCCTGCAGGTGAGACCCAGCCCCAGGTGTTGGTCCCCAGTGGTGCTCACAGCCCGGCTGTGGCGGTGTGGGGTGCTGGGTCTGTGAATACACTGACCCTTTTTCCAGCCTCACTGAGCAAAACTTTCCACATCCTCTGAGTGTTTCATTCTGTTTTTCTCCCCAGCTGGCCGGGCTCAGCGACCCCTTGGGACTTGCACTCGGTAGCTTCATTAATGACAGTTGTGGTTAATGGTCCAGGTCCTATGTAGCTGGTCCCAGCAGAGCTGTCTCCAAGAGCACAGAGATGAGCAGGGAGCTGGGGGTGGCCCTTGGGCACCTCGCCACCCTCACCTCACTGCCCTGGAAAGAGCATTGCCTCAGGACCCTGGGCAAGTGTCACCTCTGGGTGCTCCTGCAGTGCTGCCCCAAGGCCAGTGAGCCTGTCTGCCTGCAGAGACCCGGCCTGTGGCCTTTGAGGCATGTGGGGGGATTGAATGAGATGCTGGATGTGGTGTTCCACACCAGTACAGCTTTCTTGCCCCATGGGGAGCTCCTGGCAGCTCCTCACTCTCCCCCGGGGAGCTGAGAGGCTTTGTGGGATCAATGGGAGAAGGGAGTTGTTGATGAGCAATCGATGCCCGTGCGGTGTATTGCCTTATGGGCACCAAGGTGGCTCTTGGGCAGTGCTGGGGAGGTGGCCACTGTCCAAAAACCACCATGAGGTGCTGAGGGGAGAAGCCGAGGGGGTCCCTGTCCCCCTGCCCAGATGTGCTCAGCTGCACAGGGTACCTGCCTGGGCGTGGGGAAGCGCTGCGAAGGGCTGGTGTTTGTTTCTGAATCAGCTCATCAGTCCCAGCCCAGCACCCCAGCCCAGCAGGAGCCTTTTCCCGGGGCTCAGTGGGTCTGTCCCTCTCTGTGGGTTCCCTTCCCACTGTCACGGGTGGCAGCTCCCGGTGCCCAAGCGATGCCCCAACCTTCCTGGCTTCTTCTGACTCTGGTACTCATGGCCCAGGAGACTCCCACACCTTCCCCCTCCGCTGCTCTCCCAGCTCCCCATCCTCAGCTTCTCTCCTCTTGCTCCTCACCACATCTCCCTCCTCCCACACTCACCACTGGCCCTCGTGCCTGATGGAGCAGCTGGCTCAGAAACAGCCGCTCATTTTCCTCTCACTTTCCTCCCCAGACTCGTTGTTCCCTCTCGACATCGGCGCCGTGAAGAAGGACCACAGCTTCCTGGACCAGGACTCCCTCAGATCCCTGTGCAGGTAACGCTCCCTCACACCCTTTGCTGCTGCAGGCAGAGGAGCCAGCGCCAGGACGTGAGGGCTCAGGGCAGCACCCATGGTCCCTGGGGCCAGCAGGGTGTGGGTGCTCAGGCACAGGGAGGGATGTCCCAGTGCCTGTGCAGAGGGAGCAGAGTGCTGCTCTGATGGCTGTGCCTGTGAAATCCCCGCTGGCACATCACCCAGGGCTTGTGCCACTCGTGTGCTCAGGTGGCTTCACCCCACGGCTGCTACACCCAAGGCTGGGTGGGCAAAGGGGACACAGGGGTGTCCGCAGGGGGCTCTGGACACTGCACTGCCCTGGGAGCAGGCTTGGAGCTGCACCAGGCTCCATGTGTCCCTCTGATCCCGGAGCCACAGCTGCTGGGTGACAGGTGACAGGGAACAACGAGGGCTCTAAGGCAAAGCAAGGCGAATCATAGAATCGTTTGGTTGGAAAAGACCTTTGAGATCATCGAGTCCAACTGTACCTGTCCACTGCTGAAAAAATCTGAGCACCTCGTCTGCCCAGCTTTCAAATCCCTCCAGGGATGGTGTATCAACTGCCTCCCTGGTCAGCCTGTTCCAGTGCCTGAGAACCCTTTCAGTGAAGATTTTGTCCCTGAAGCCAGCACTGTGTCCCCAGGAGGGGCCAGGACTGGGGTAAAGCCTCACTTGGTTTCTTGCAGGAGGCTGATGACCCTGAACACTTGTGCCTCCATGAAGCTGGAAGTTCACTTTCAGCGTAAGCAGGTAGGTTGAAGGTTGAAGGGCAGCAGCTCTGTGCTCAGCAGTAACTCTGGGTGCTCCAGGACCATCCCTGGGCACAGAGCAGCACCCGGCACTGCTGGTTTATTATCCACCATCTCCCAGGATGGACATGCCCTGGAGGTGCCGGGCTGAATGAGCCGGTGCCTGTGAGTGCCCTGTGCCCCTGCACCTCTCCCAGGCTCCGGCAGCAGCAGTTGAACCTCAGGAGCTGTTACAGGGGTGGTCTGGGCAGGGCTGGGGCATTGCCCTCAGGTCCCCACTGCACCCAGCTCTGACACCCCTGGCAGCACATCTCCAGGAGGGCCAGGTGGAACCAGCCCCAGTGTCACAAACAACAATTAATATTGCCGTATTAATAACAAAACTTTTTGTATTTCCCCTAATGATTAATACATTTAAGATACGTGCCAGCTTGGTGCTCAGCACGTGGAAACCATTGCTGGGTGTGTCCCTGCTGGTCCCTTCTTTGGCTTGGGAGGGGATTCTGCCCTGCGTCCCTCCCTGCGCTGCTGTGTGAGGCTGGGGGTTTGTGGGGTCTCGGCAGGGAGACCCCAGTGCCCATGAGCTACCCAGGGATAGAGCAGCTTCCCCTGCCCTGCGCAGCATGGCCCTTGGGCACGGCAGAATGGTGCCTGGGGGGACCAGAGTGCGTTTAAGGGGCCGTGCTGTGGACTGTGCCCTGTGCTGGGGTGCATGTCCCAGGAGAGCAGGGCAGGGGGACACGCCAACCCTCTGTGGCTCTCACTGACTGATGGTCCCCTGTTCTCAACCACCTGCAGAATGAAGACTCTGAGGAGGAAGACCTGTGTGCCATCAGTGACCGGTGGGCTTTCCAGAGGGACAGCAAGCGGTGGTCCCGGGTGGGGTCTGTCGACGTCCTCTCCCAGGGCTCTGAGGTTCTGAACTCCACCATGCGACAGGCATCCAGCCGCGAGAGCGTCCTCACGGACTTCAGCACCAACCCGGAGGCTGTGTCCCTGCACAGCACCGGCAGCGTGGGTGGCACGCTGGGCATCGGGGCTGTGCCACCTGAGCCCCCGTCCCCCACTGCCGCTGCCATCGTCACCTCCAGCCGCTGCCTGAGCCCCCGGCCGCTGCCTGAGCCAGCGCTCCTTGCCGGAGCATCCCTCCAGCCCCAGCCAGGGCTCCAAGGAGAAGTCAAAGAAGCGACGGTCTCGCAGCTTCCTGAAGAGGATCGAGTCCCTCCGAAGGAAGGACAAAGAGAAAACCAGCCCAGACGAGAAGGTGGCACCACATGGTGCCGTCACAGCCGCACCGGGACGGGGCTCCCTGAAGAGTAACGGGGACCTTACAGCCCCCAAGGGCAGCTCCTCTAAAAGAGGGATTTCTGCCTCTTTCCATGGCAAAAAACACTTCTTCTCGGTATCGTACAGGACTAACCGCTCGCTGGGCTCGGGTGGGAGCAAGGTGAGCTCTGACTCGAAACGCAGCGGGGTCTACCTGGAGGACTACGAG
>NW_010339041.1:11903-12527 GCF_000700745.2 Antrostomus carolinensis
GGGCTGCCGGAGAGCGCCCGCACCGGGGGCGGGGGGACTGCTTGGTCTACATCCCCCGGGACCACAAACCAGGCACCTTCCCCAAATCCCTCTCCATCGAGAGCTTGTGTCCCTTGGGCGGCAGCTCCCTGACCCACTGGAAATCGGGGAACACACCGGTCGGGCTGGTGGGAGGTGGTGGGGATGGCAGCAGCAGCACCGGGGGGCCCCCCCCTGCCGCCGGCGCCGCGGCTCCTGCAGCTCCCTGGGCAGCCGGGTCAGTGTGTACGACAACGTGCCGGAGTTCGGCAGCAGCAGCGAGGATTTCTGCAAAGAGGACGGGGACGTGACCTACGAGAACCTCGACGACATCCTACAGCACATGTGGGGGCTACAGCAGAAGGTGGAGCTCTGGTACAAAGCCATCTCCCCCGACCGGGCTGGGGAGGAGGGGGGCGAGGAGGAGGAAGAGGACGAGGAGGAGGAGGAGTCGGACTCGGGAGGGGAACCCTCCAACCTGCACTTCGAGGAGCAGTCCATGTCAGATGTTGGCACCTCTGCCAGCGATTTTGACAGCACAGGCAACTCCCTCAACGAGGCTGAGGAGATCGAGATGCGGGAGCGGCGGGGGTCGGGGGGGGGGGG
>NW_010339042.1:0-8078 GCF_000700745.2 Antrostomus carolinensis
AGGAAAGGAAAGGAAAGGAAAGGAAAGGGCTTCATTCCTGTTTCCCCACTGCCATTTCTCACCCTCTTGTTAACTGGAGCTTTGAGCTTGAGCCCAGCAGAAAGTGTAACCAGTTCAGAGACTTTGTGCCTTTTGTGGGACTTGGAAAAGGAAGAGGAAAAAAAATAAATGTGGTGTGATTAGTGACAGAATGGAAAGGTGAAGGCTTGGGGCAGCAAGAGAAAGTGAACATATGTACGTGAACACAAAACCACTCCTATGGACAGAAAACCTTCCTGACTCAATACCCAACCACGGAGAGGAGAAGAATGAATAAGGAAAGGAGTTTTTAATGCCAAGGGTCGCATGAAAATGAGCCATCCCTCAGCAATGGCCACAGCTTGAATGCAGGTGAGTCATTAATTGCTCTCTGCATCCTGTTTGCAACTTTTCCTTTTCAACAGGTTCTTCCTCTATAATGACAATTTTCTCCCTAACCTGTAAATAACTAATTCCAATTATTTATATACCAATATATTATTTCTATACCTGCTTGTTTACTAGGTACTTGCAGTGCCCAGCTCATCCAGCTTATTTCTCATGCCTGCCCTGGGATGGATGAATCACCTTGGGGAAACCTTCTCTCATTTTACACTGGAGAAATTATTTAATTGATGGTATTCCAAGGCAGGGATTCCAAACCCTGTAGGATTTGCTTGCTTTTGTTTCCAAATATAACAGCTGCTTTAAAAAAAAATCACATCTGCAGGAAAAACATGAAGGCACAAGCCAAGCCCCGGGCTGTGACGCTGAATCCCCCCGTTGTATCTACTGAGCTCAGTGCAGATCTTTGGTTTCACCAGGAATTATCTCAAGGTGTTTCTTGCAGCGTGAGGTGCAACACTCCTGGCATCACCACTGGGTGCCGTGGGCATTTTCCTTGACTTTCATGTTTCCTTGGAATTCCTCCTACTTTATCTATTTTCACCGGTGATTAAAGCATGCCTCTAAAACCACGAGAAAAAAAAAAAACCCAGATGCTGCCAGAGAAGCAGATAGGACTAAAAACATCCAGAACTCTTAGGTAGGTTGAAATATAATTTTTATTGTCTTGCTGGAGAATGAAGAGGCAAAGCAAGAAGGAAACTGTTCCCAGGGGACAGTTTCTGCGTTGGCAGAAAGAAGATAAAAAGGTCAAAAGGCATGAAACTGAGAGACCATCCCAATACCACGCTGCCCTCCAACCATTTGAGAAGTGTTTGCTTGAAGAGAAGTGTAAATGATGAGTAAGGAGATGAGGTCAAGGCTTTGGATGAGGACCGATGGGTCCAGATCTAGGGCCAGATTCTTCTCCTAGTACTTGGGACATGTTGGTGGCAGCTTGCAGATGTTCTTGGTGTATTGGGGGCAATAGGGGATTGGGGGGCAATAGGGTTGTACAGGGGGGCAATAGCGTTGCACAGGGGGGCAATAGGGCTGCACGGGGGGACAGCAGGGTGTCACGTAGGTGAACTTCTGCACTGGCTGCCTCTGGATGGTGTAATGGCAGGAGAGTCCTGAGTCATGGCAGGAGGAGCGGGATCCATGGCAGGAGGAGTGGGATCCGTGGCAGGAGGTTTCGTGGCTGTGGCAGGATCCACGGGAACACATCTTTCTGGAGTAGCAGCAAAGCTGGAGGAGCAAGAGATCAGCGTGGTGAGAGGAGCCCCAGATTCTTTTATTCCTTCCCCTTTTTTAAAAATAATATATTTCTTGATCTCCCCAGTGAACAACTTCTCAGGTTCCTTTTCCCTGCCTAATCCAGACCAAATGCACCCTTGATCCTGCCTCATCTATGGAGTTCACTCTGGTAAATGTTCTTGGAAGCTAGGGCCATGCATGCTGATGTGATGAGCCCCATGAGCTGCTCCCAAACCCCATCTCCTTTGTGAAACAGCGTGGAGCTTGTGTCACCAGAAGATCCCTTCATGTCCCCTCACTGGACCTTCCTTGGTGATCCCCATCCCTCTGTCCACCACTCAGAGCACCACAGGGTGCAAGCAGAAGGCATTTAGGTAAGTCCCAGCTCCCAGAAGGTCCATAAAAACCTCTAATAGAGGTTTCTTCTCTCTCAGCATCAACAGAAATAATAAAATTGGTCTTACCCTCTTCAGCTTCAGGGAGAAGAGTCTGGAAGTGAAGGCGAGTGACTGAGGAGAACTGGGTTGAGCAGTCTTTTTATACAGCTCCAAAAGGTTATCTCGGATATGAGCCACCTCTTTGCAATGACAATTTAATTATCCTCATGCTCTCCTATTTTTAGCGTTTCCGCTTTTGATGCGTCGTGTTTCATCCCGTTTGTAACTCCTGATGCATTTCCTATAATGATTTGGAAAGGCATTACTTTATCTATCTATTTATTTATTTATTTATTTTCCTATTTCCTGAAGGGAACCACTAATCTCAGAGGTATTAATTAGCTTGCCACTGGGCAAACTGGGATTGCATCAGTGACAGAAAGGTCTTTCCATCTCAGAAATGCTGACTCTTGGGGTAGGCCAACCGTTTTGTGCAGGTGACAGCACAAGGATTTTAATTGACCTGTTGTTGAATGCCAAGAGGAAATGGGATTAGCAGCTGCAACTCATGGGTATGGCACGATACTGGGAAGTCTGGTGTGATCTCTTCGGTTCCCTAGTACAATAAAAAATAAAATATTTCTAATTCTTCACGTGTTCCTTGACTTGCCAGATGACTTGATTGAGCCCGTATGATTGTTCCACATGTATCAAAGGTTATTTAGTACTTAAGATCCGTGAAAAATATCTGGCAATGTGCTCTGTACCAGGTATAGAATCAGAGAATCATAGACTGGTTTGGGTTGGAAGGGACCTTAAAGATCATCCAGTTCCAACCCCCCTGCCAGCAGCAGGGACACCTTCCACTAGACCAGGTTGCTCAAAGCCTCATCCAGCCTGGCCGAGAACACTTCCAGGGAGGAGCAGCCACAGCTTCTCTGGCCAACCTGTTCCAGTGTCTGACCACCCTCACAGTGAAGAACTTCTTCCTAATATCTCATCTAAACCTCCCCTCTTTCAGCTTAAACCCATTTCCCCTTGTTTTGTCATTAACTGCCCTTATGAAAAGTCCTTCCCCAGCTTTCTTGTAGCCCCTTCAGGTACTGGGAGGCCGCTATAAGATCTCCCTGGAGCCTTCTCTTCTCCAGGCTGAACAGCCCCAACTCTCTCAGCCTGTCTTCATAGGAGAGCTGCTCCAGCCCTCGGGTCATCCAGCCCTTGGATCATACCCCTCATATAAGTATATTAAGTTTTTCTATTTCTTGGTTTCTCTGTCCCTTCACTGATTTCTTCTACTTTTTTTTTTTTTCACCTGACTTTAACTGTGGAGATGTCTGGAAAGCAAAAGGAATCAGAGAAAGGGAGTATTTTGACCTGAAGTTTGAGGAAATATTGGGTTCTGTCACTAGTGGTGTAATTATGGACATTGAAGCTGGATTTATAATCCTATTTGACTCAGTCTTTGAAGCCTCAGAAAATGAAACCCCGTAACTCATCAACTTTGGAAAATGTTACCCATTAGAGTAATTCGCTAACCGCTAATGAGAAGCTCTCTCTAACCTATGGGTGTCCTACAGCTTTTCTTCAGGCTAGAGGCAAGATAGAGGTTTGCAGTGAGTTTAGTGCAACAAGGGAGGATTGTAAGAATTCCTCAGGGGCATTTGGTGACTCAGTTGTGGGTCCAAAACCAAGAGAGGCTACAACTGCCCAGTTGGCCAAACCGTTGCTTGTGTGACAGTTCTCCTTTCCTCCATACTTTGGTCTGAAGCATCATACCAATGTTCCTCCAAAATCTTTCTACCTCTTCAATAGTTCTTCCAAATTGGGGTGTCCTAGGTTACACCCACTCAAAAAATATTTCAGAAGCTTTCAAATTCGGATCCTGCTATAGAAAAACATCATCTCTGAAGAGTTAATCCATTGCTTGCAGTTCTTTTAGGAGAGTATGTAAGGAAAGGCCAATCTACAGCGATGAAATGTCATTTTTAGAGCAATGAAGGGGTTGATTCTTGCTCAGTTACACTCAGCAACGTTTGGTTTACGAGCTCTCCATAATAACATACTGTGGTGTTCTGAGTTGTGCTCGGTGAGGGCATGTCTTCCATGAGATGGACCTTCTCTGACCTAATCCATTTCTCCTCTTCAAAGTATCTACTAGTGATAAGCAACCCTGTAAGATGAAAAAAGTTTGTGACTTCTGCTTTCAGAGGCTGAAGTATTAAGAGATTTAAAAATATTTAGATGCCCAAGTTCTGAAGTTGAACTTGGAGTAAATTGTTGCATGTATTGAGTAAGAATATTAACAACTGTGAGCTACTTATTCTTCTTTCATTTAATGAGCTACGCTTGTCTCCAAAACAAGAGAGTTTGCATTTAATTGCCTTTCATCTCATTGTTTTCAAAACGATGGGGTTAAAATCTGCATAGACCAGTTCATCTGGTGTAAGCAGGGGAAGCTTTGTTCTCCTCAGCCCTTTAGATTTTTGGGAGTTAAGAACTTTTTCCTTTACTTATATGTGTGTTTTCTTCTCAAATGAACTTAGGAATTGTTGTTATTGGCCACCAACTATTGGGGCACTTTGAGAACATGAGGAAATTTGACTGAAGAATCCAGAAATAAAGAAAAAAAAAATTCTAAAGGAAAAAAAAAATGAATAAAGAAATTGAAAGACAATGCAGGTCTCATGAATTGTAAGATTTATTATTTCCCACACCCAGATGAGTCTGAAGCAGAAGTGCATGGCATAGAAAGATTCCCAACACTAATTATGCCCTGAATAATTAGAAAGAACATTTCCTGAATAATTAGAAAGAATGACACCTCCAATGGTAATTAGGGGAACACTTCATCCAGACCAGCAGTGAGGCACATGGCAGAGACCCAGGGATTTCTGTAAGGATGAGATGATCCGTGGCCACAGCGTCCAAGGGAGGAGCGAGCCGGTGGGTCCAGGTCTGGGGCTGGATTCTTCTCCTAGTACTTGGGACCCGCGCCCACACCTTCCAAGGGATGAGCGAGCCGGTGGGTCCAGGTCTGGGGCCGGATTCTTATCCTAGTACTTGGGACATGTTGGTGGCAGCTTGCAGATGTTCTTGGTGTACTGGGGGCAGTAGGTGATTGGAGGGCAATAGGGTTGCACAGGGGGGCAATAGGGTTGCACAGGGGGGCAATAGCGTTGCACAGGGGGGCAATAGGGCTGCAGAGGGGGGCAATAGGGTGTCACATAAGTGAACTTCTGCACAGGCTGCCTCTGGATGGTGTAATGGCAGGAGGACTCCAAATCATGGCAAGAGGAGTGGGATCCATGGCAGGAAGATCGGGATCTGTGGCAGGAGGTTTCGTGGCTGTGGCAGGATCCACGGGAGCACATCTTTCTGGAGAGTTGGCAAAGCTGGAGGGAAGAGAGAGAGATCATCAAGCTGGTGCAGCTGCTCTACTGAGAACTTCTGCATTTTCCTTGGCTCTTTTTCTTTAACAGCCTGGGAAATGTTATTTTCCTCTCTTTTTTGATATATGGAATATCTTGACCCTGGAAGAGATACTGACTTGTCTTTTAGAGGATACTCTATGGCGGTCCAGCTCTGATGGGAATTTCCCTACCAAGATACCACTGCTGGCTTTTTAAGGTAAAATTTACTTCTAAAACTGCACTGACTTCTCTGAGATATATCTCCTTCTATCACCAGCTTGTTTGGGAATTAATTCCTTGTTGGGTCCCAAAGAGTCTGTGTCTTCACAGATCTGGTCCTTCAATTTCTCCTATTTTTCTGGCATCCTATCTGCTGTGAGCAAACCATGAACACCCTTTGTGTAGCTTATATATTCAGGCACCCAGTGAGCAAAAATAAAGATATTTCTAAGACAAAAGCAAAGACTAAACACAGAACTAGTCAGTTAGAATTCCTATGTGAGCTCCTGCTGCTCAGTAGTCGATAAATCAATATAATCCAACTTACCCTTTACTGGAGCAAGCAAAAGGAAGATCACCCAGAGCTGATGCTGAATGAAGGAGGAACAGGAGATGGTGAACTTTTATATCTTCCAAAAGGTTGTCCAAGCAATTATATGCATCTCTTGGCAATGCTAACAATTAATTAAGTAGTCACATTCATATTTATCTTCTGTCTCTAGTTTTTAGCATTTCTGATTTGACACAGTCAGGAGAAAACAATTATGACTTTTCCCTTAACATGTTAATAAGCCAAGAGTTTCCCAATCTGCTTTATAAGGGAATTTTGGAGGCAGTTGCCTATTTACATATTCAAACCGAACCTAACCCTGGAGTTATTAAGTGATTTGTCGTTGGGCAACCAGGATGACATCAACATACAATTCAAAAGTGTTGACTCCTACCCTCCACGCTGCCCCTTGGTCTGCACCGTGGACTCATATTTTGATTGATATGTTGTTTTTTTTCGTGACACAAGGGACTGTAATTAAGAGCCAACAACTCACCTGGACTCTCCTTAGAGGGAAGTCCTGTTGACTAGCTCCTAACGCCTCAACAGCGGAGATGACGCTAGAAGAACATCCCCAATCCCAGTATTTTCCTTCTGTTTGGAAGTCCCCCAGCCATCAACTGCTTCTCCCTTGTGTCACCATATTATCTTGTTTACATTCCTCCAAGAAGAAGGAGATTTCACATCCTAAGGAGGAAGGATTTGTGCTGGGAAGGTGTCACCTATTAACATCCTGTTTGCAGATCCCAAATTGCTTCAGGCTCCCATCTTACTTCAGCAGTTTTGTTGTTTTTTATTCATTGTCATATTTCACTATTTATTACCAAGTTTTTCTCATCGTGGCCCAAGACTTTATTTTAGGACAATAAAATGAGTAATTGTTCTTTTCCTGTGACTTTTACCCAGGTGGGTGCTGCAGGAATTCCTTGGGAGCATCCCATGGGTCAGTCTTGATGCAGCTAGAACAAGGGAATCCTAAAAGTTGCTTATTGAGTTCAGAAGGGAGCAGTTATCCCTATTGAGATGTTTTTCATACCTTTCAGGATTTATTTTCATGTCAAATTTGTGAAAAGATAAAATAAAATAAAATAAGAAAAGAAAAGAAAAAAGAAAAGAAAAGAAAAGAAAAGAAAAGAAAAGAAAAGAAAAGAAAAGAAAAGAAAAGAAAAGAAAAGAAAAGAAAAGAAAAGAAAAGAAAAGAAAAGAAAAGAAAAGAAAAGAAAAGAAAAGAAAAGAAAAGAAAAGAAAAGAAAAGAAAAGAAAAGAAAAGAAAAGAAAAGAAAAATAAAATAATTTGCTACTCTGACACCAATTTTGTGAGGTGCTAATTCATTCTAAATTTGAAAAGACATCCTAGGAGAGCATAATTTCATGTTCTGGTTGGGGAACTCTTTATTTATTTTTCAAGGCCAGGATTTAGCAAGAAAAATAATTAAAAAAAAAAATTAAAAAGTCTTTTAGAACTAACCCTTTGTCTTGGACAATCTCACCTGCAGTCTTCTGAAAAGTGCTGTGAGTTATAAATAACATTAAAATGGTTCATCTAAGTTGATAATGTGGTATTTTTCTGGGGGGGGGGAAGGCCCTTGTGTTAATTCTCCATCACGCAGAGTGCATTCATCTCACCCTTCTCTAGAGACGTGAATTAATAATTTAAGCTGAAACTCGTCGTCGAAGCTCTTTGTGAAAATGATGTAGAGAAATAGGCCCTGGCAGAAGATCTTGTTCCAGAAGAGATGTCTCAGCTAGATGAGCTGGCGACTGAGGAGATAAGGATACTCTTAGGCAGTAAAAAGTAGAATGAGATTTAGCATTTATTTTTAAGTGCCTTCAATTTTCATTGAAAACAGTAATTTGAAGTGGAGTGAAAGAAGGAGGGTTAGAGAAAGACCTCCAGGCGCCTCTTTGCATTTAGTAGACACTTCAAAATATGGGTAATTCTGAGTCAGAGTGACAAATGAAGTATGAGGTGCTGCAGAAGTAGGGAAATGAGAAATTTAATCCCAGGTTAAACTGGGTACAGATGAGCTCCCTGTGTGCTGTCCATGAATGCATTCATCTGCCACGGAAATCAGAGAATCA
>NW_010339043.1:0-19759 GCF_000700745.2 Antrostomus carolinensis
TAATAATTAATTATTATTAATAATAATAATATCTTAATTATTATTGAGGCAAATTATTTTTTACTGACTCTCATAGGACCTTGCAAAGTTCACATACTTTTTTCTCTTTGAGCTATTACAACAGTATCTTTTTGGCAATGTATATTCCTTTGCTTAAACCTAAAACTGTTCTGAAGAATATATCTTCATCCAGCTCAAAAGTAACTATTATGAAATGCATTATTAATTCATTAAAATGCTTTTCTTTCCTGTAACCACCACATTGTAAACTGGTGTTCATTGATTTGCTTGTGACTCTCTGTGTATTATTAAGGTGCAGTGACATTATGCCCAACTGGGCAGCCCAGAACAGCAGAAATTTTCCCTAGAGCACCTGAGTTAACATCAAAGGAGAAAATCCATAATCATACATTTTCTTTAGATAGAATTCCTAACTACATGAAATAAGATACTATTACTATTAAAACGGCAATGTAATAACTCAAACTTTTAACCTAAAAAATCACTTTCCACACCTAAAGCCACTATCTCGGTAATGTTCTCATTTACATATCTATGTTTGCATCTGTTCGCAATTTCTAAATGGAGTGCATTCAGTAATCATACTCCAAAGTAGCACCTTGACATTACTAACAAAGATCAGGGTCAAAAATCACTTTCTTTACCCCTCTAAAGCAGCATTTGGAAATCTGTCACTTATCTTTTATTAGTTACTTCAAAGCTACTCTGGCACACCCATTACCATCTGATTACCTCCTAAAATCCTGATAAGCATAATTAGTATTTTAATATCTTTGCACTGCACAATTACATTTTAATATCTTTGTGATCAAGTGAACAATGTAAGCAAAACATTTCCTTTCAATGTATAAATGAATGAATTTCATGACTTAGATCCTTTTATAAGACTGAAATATTCCAAGCCTAGAACCTTCTACTGAATAAAATCATAATTTGAAGTGGTTTCCCGGCAGTAATTCTCTTTCCAACTCCTCCTTTTGAAATAATGCAGTGGTACAAAGTCTTTTTACTGTACTACTGAAAACAAACAAGCACAGTCCAAGAAAAACAAAATATGTGACATTTATCCTTTCTACCCATTAAACAAATTTGTCTGGTTAATGACACAAGATGAAAAATAAAATGCATAGCTATTACCCTCCCTACTCCCTCAACGCTTGGAAAGCACCATATTAATTCTTTTTTTTTCTGTTTTCTTTTGCAAAATACTTTTATGCTGATAATATAAGTAAATGAACTTCAGGAAAAAAAAAAAAATAGGACATAAAATGAAATCCATTATTGAAAATAAGACACAGCAAGCACATTAAAAGTTGTTTTGTATTCATTTGTGAAAAATTTCCTTAAGCAGAGCCCTGGAAAGCAACAAGACTGCTTCTGTAGCTCTGGTTTTGTTGTGGGTTTGGGGTTTATTTTTGCTTCTGATCAGTCAGAAGTCTCCTGGGGAAACAGAAATATTTTGTTAAATGTTCAAATTGATAGTGACCTAAAATTCAGTTAAATATTAATTAATCCAAGTAAAATGATCCTTTTTCAAATTAAAACTTATGTAATCAACACACTTAACACTCCTAATAGAGAAAATTTTAAAATGTGTTCCTGTTACATCTCAGTATTTGATAGGCACAGCACATATTTTAAGAAAACACTTTGGGTACTAAAATTAGCTTTGAGCTATCCAGTATTCATCTGGAAACATAAACCAAAGTGATACATGCCTGAGAAAGTATAGTCCCAGAAATTCTCAGGCTGTATCTCTTCATGTCAATTTAACAATGCCAATGCATGGGCTCAGGTCTAGACACTACTCCATAGGCTGCAGAAGCAGTAATAAGGTCACTGATGTGAAGTTTTGGCCCATGCACCTGCTGCTTTCCTGAACATGGCCACACCCTTCAGAGAGTGAGTGATTTTAGCCAGGTGAAGGAGAGTGTTGTGATACCTCATCATCATCTCTTTCTCATCATGCTTTTTCTACTGCTGTGTAGCTTTAAAGTCTCTCCTGGTTAAAAGTCAGAATATCTATGTGTAATGGCAAGGAAATTAAACACTGGCATCCTAGGAAGAAAATAGGTGGAAGTGGTAAGATGTTCATATAGTAAGTTACTCCTTTTTCCTCCTCAATAGGTTAAAGCTAGTTACCTTTACAAAAGTATAATTACAGGATGGTTACTGTCATGTAGATACAGCTTGTCTGGTCTCAAACTAACCAGCTAAAGTAGCTCAGGCTGTGGGGTTGATTTTTTTTTTTTTTTTTTCCTATGTTCTTATTGTTTTTTTGTGGTACAAACCAGGCATGGAAGTCAAGAGAAGGAGGGATAAGAAAACATCATGTAAAGGAAGATCAGATAGACTGCTATAGTAAAGTAGAGTCATTCATCTCTATAATCAAGTAATTAAGAATAATGTAAAACATATTTACCAATATATATATTTTTGTTCTAAGTAATGAGATGAGCAACAAGTTTAACATTTACCATGCTTCATTTAATTTTGTAGCCAATTGGTATTATGTATATATACATGTATATATATAAAAATACTAATTTTGCTGGGAAAAAAAAAAAAAAAAAAAAAAGCACCTTTTAGTTAAGTGAAACTATACACTTAACTCTGAGGGAATATTTTCCTCAAGTTCTTTTTCTATAGCTTAGGATTCTCTCCAGTATCTAGAACCTGTTTTATGAAAATGCATTTTCTCAATATTAATGTTTGGTTTACTCTACTACAGTTTATCCTGGCTTTTAATTTCACTGAGAGACAAAAAATGTAGACCGATGAAAACAATTTTAAATGCCTTTTAACTTGTGACATGAGATTAAACTCTCTTCCCACACACATACAAATTTCTGTATTTCTCATAGGCAAACAGAGGATAATTACCCTTCAGAACAAATGTTTTCCAATAAAATGATTAATAAATAAAAAAGTCAAAAACTTACTCAATTTTCTGACTGAAACTAAACAACTGCTTTGAGTTCAGGACACTCCGATCTCTTTCAAAGCCTGGAAAGGCAAGAACTCTGTCAAGAAAAGCTCTGAATAACAAAATCAATGAAGGATAGATCCTTCAAGATGTAAGCAAATCAATTCCAAAGTAATTCATTCCTAGGATATATCGTTACTTTGTTATTACTTGAGATTTAAAAGAACACAGACACTGCTTATTTTTTTTTTTTCTGACTAACAAGGACAAAACCACCAGACACTAGCTTTTCTCCTGCCAGACATAATTTCAACCTCAAGCTGTTCCAGCTTGGGACTCCTGACAATGTGGAAAACACAGGAGGATTCAAGGGATTCAAGTCAGTGGCCTGGGAATTAAACTCTGGGATCAGTCCCAGTTAAACTTAGAAAGGGAAATTGCATGAGACCTTGGAATTTCCATAGGCAGACAATGAAAGTATATAAAAGTGCAATCAGCTTGTAAATTATTTCTGCCTGGAGTATTCCAAAGAAATATGATGCACTTTCACAAACCTGGAATGAATGTGAGAAGGAAGAATATAAATACAAAGTATTTTCAGCTTTGATGAATTTCTCACGAGAATCATGAGTGAAAAAAACCCTGCAGATTATGCTTTAGTTCTTATATTACCTGGAATCAGAATATTGTCTCTCTAAGTAACTGTTAACATAAGTATGATACTGTAAACATCATTTTTTTTGCAAGAGTTAGTCAAATGTTCAACTATAATATTAGTAGCATTATTAAATATGGTCTCGGGGATAATTGCCATCCATATGAAATTAAAACTTCATCAATTGTGTTGTGCCTGGTTGCCTTCCTAGAAGTATAGAAAATAATGTATTTTAGTGCTCCTAGTGCCTGTAAATTAGTAAAAAGTTATTAGACACTTTAATAGTACTTTTGCTAAAGCATCAGCAAGCCCAGTAATTGGATCTTATTAGTTTGTGTTTTGCAATATAGTACACATCCACACAAAGCAAAACATGGACAGAACGTGAGAAAACACAGCTACAGGGTTTTGTTTTGTTTTTGTTTTACTGAAGAGTGTAGTGTCCAGAGGTGGGCCACAAAATTGGTGAAGGGCTTAGAGGGGAAGCCGTATAAGGAGAGGCTGAAATCCTGTTTAGCCTGGAGGAGACCTCATTGCAGTTTATAACTTCCTCACAAGGGGAAGAGGAGGGGCAGGCACTGATCTCTTCTCTCTGGAGACCAATGATAGGACCAGAGGAAATGACAGGAAGATGCACCAGAGCAAGTTTAGGTTGGACATTAGGAAAAGCTTCTTCACCCAGAGGGTGGTGGAGCACTGGAACAGGCTCCCCAGGGAGGCAGTCATGGTAGCAAGCCTGACAATATTCAAGAAGCATTTGGACAACACTCCCAGACACATGGTCTGATCTTGGGATTGTTCTATGCTAGGGCAAGAGTTGGACTTGATGATTCTTGTGGGTCCCTCCCAGCTCACAACATTCTATGATTCTATGATTAAGAAGGAGCTCTTGACAGATTTAACCACTACCACATCTTAGTTTATTTAAAATTTTAAGGAACTTCTCTACTGTAAAGTTTCTTATGAATATTTTCATGCTTCAGATATTGCTTGAAAATATATCTGAGCTATGTTGCAGCGAGCTTAGTACTGCAACTTTTTAACAAGGACAGTGCTTTTTACAGGGAGATTTTCTCCTCTAGAACAGTGTACACAGCACTTTTGCCTCATCTTGTGATTGAAATCATTGTTGTTTTAGCTGCCTGCACAGAGATTAATGCCATCATCAAATGAGCAGTTCCTTTGATTAGTAAGTATCTGGAGGATTGTGTCCCAATCACTAACAATGGAGACACCTAAAATATTCATTTAGAAATGTTGTGGGCTGTAGAAGTCAAATAAAGCACCAACTGAAAAAGGGAAAAAAAAAAAAAATCTAACAGTATGCTTGACAGGTCACCTCTAAAAAAACCCCTGCTGGAAAAATAAATTTATTTTCTTATATAAATGTCATCTCTGTTAAGTACTCAGATCAAAAACCATTACTGAGCTACAAGCATTATGGTCTTTTTGTATAGTGTTTATCAAAAGCAAACTCTTTAATGATGCCCTTCTTTATAAGTAAATATTACAGTAAAATCCAAAACACGGATGAATGTAGATTTGCCCTTAGGCAGTCCTGACTGTAGACAGGTCTAAAAGTGTAAGATGTATCTAAGTTTCCCTCTGTCAGAATGTGCTTCTGTTATTAATGTTATTAAATATTAAGGTACTATTAAATATTAAAATTAAATTACTTTAATGATAAATATATAAATATTAAGATTAAAAGACTAAATAAAAATATACTTAATGCATCAGCTAATCATATGCATAGCCTACTATGTGTTAAACTCCATGATTGATACCATCAATTATAAAATGATGTATAAGATAATTTTTTAACATGTTAATTCTATCTAATAATGTTGTCATTCAAAATTATTTAAAAGACAGATGTGAAATTTCCCAAAAGAAGCCTCCCACTAACTTTGGATCAGGCACCCTGCAGGTTCAGGTGGTACTGTTAATAATGCACCCATTGAAATAAGAATGAGAGATAAATATTTTAGTAAGATTTTCAGCACCAAGCTGTCAAAGAAAACTTCTTCCTTCATCAATTCACAGGACAGTTTCTGAATGAACTGGTTAACACTGCTTCTCCTTCTAAGAGTTTTATGCCACTTTCCTCTCACTTCAGATTTCACTTGCTTACCACACATACAAGTTTAGCACTATGACTAAGAGATTTCTGGGTTCAACATATATGCAAATTATTATATACAGAATATGACATTGTAACAGCACTAGAATTCCAAAGTCATTTTCTCAGAGGTTTTTTTAATTCCAGAGTTTTTCAGGAGTGTCCTATTACTTGAAAAGGCTGTTAAAGATACAGTTTATATAAAGTCTAAAAAAGGGCCTCAAGGATTTAAATGATTACTGAACACTCATATTCAGTTACTGTCTATCCCTATAAACACCTCAACTTTCCAATATTCTGATTGCCAGAAGTTCAGTCCAATAGGTCCAAAAATACTTGACACATAGCATCATCACTGTGAGGGTGCCGGATCACTGGAGCAGGTTGCCCAGAGAGGTTGTGGAGTCTCCATCTCAGGGGAGATGGAGATCTCCATCATCATTAAGGGTAGTTAATGACAGAACAAGGGGAAATGGCTTTAAACTGGAAGAGGGTAGGTTTAGATTAGATATTAGGAAGAAATTCTTCACTGTGAGGGTGGTCAGACACTGGAACAGGTTGCCCAAGGAAGTTGTGGATGCCCCCTCCCTGGAAGTGGTTAAGGCCAGGCTGGATGAGGCTTTGAGCAACCTGATCTAGTGGAAGATGTCCCTGCTGATGGCAGGGAGGTTGGAACTAGATGATTTTAAGGTCCCTTCCAATCCTAACCATTCTATGGTTCTATGATTCTATGAGATGTTCAAAATCTATCTGGACGCTTTCTTGTTCAATCTGTTGTAGGGAACCTGCTTTGCCAGGTGGGTTGGGTTAGATGATCTCCTGCAGTCCCTTCTAACCCCTTACATTCTGTGATTCTTTGATCACAGTAAGTAATGTGATGTGAAACACCAGCTGACCAGGTGAGCACAGCTATTGGCCACCACAAAATTATTTTCCTCTTCCTTTGATTACTGCAAATCAACTAATGAAACTAATACTTTTCAGGGTGGGTGGGAAGTGAATGGGGTCAAACTCACGTCTCCTCGTCTAGATTATTAAATATTCCAGGAGAGGAATCCTTCTCATGCTCTTTCACCCTTCAGATGACAATTATAATTCATTGGGGTGGAAAGCAGGGGTGGCACCTGGAACAAAATTCCAAGTTTATCTAGTGGTAACAACAAAAACAAGGAGAACAATATGCTAAACTCTGCTCCAAAGCTAAATTAATGTCACAGACTTTTCACCTAGGTTTGGATCTCAGATCTGCCCAGCTCAGCTCCTCACACCAGGCAATGATCACTGACCTTGAATTCTTCCTGGAGTTCCCACTAGAGAGCAGCACAGTTTCAAAGGGAGTTGTGGAGAGCTTCACCCACAGTGGCACACTCCCCATGATCAAGATGTTCTCCAGAGAAGCGAGAAGTTAATTGGGATTACTTCAGGATAGAGGTGGATACCTAACCTGGCTTCCAATGTGCCAAGTAGTGGGATCCCATCAGTTGCATAAAAACAGCACTATCTTTTCCTTTGGTTTTTATGCAGGGACATTCATATTCAGGTCACAGAACCACAGAATGTTAAGGATTGGAAGGGACCTCGAAGGATCATATAGTCCAATCCCCTGCCGGAGCAGGAACCTAAATGAGATGGAGGTTAAGGGGCTCTAAATCCCAGGTATTCTCTTCTGGGCCCCCATCTTGAGAGTCTGTATCATATCACAGCTTTCCAGAGTGAATCAGTTGGGCCAGGACAATGGAGAATATTGCCTAATACAGGCCTAATGCAGAAAACAGGATTAGCTGCCACTGATAAAGCTGATAGCCTTTTTCCATGGGCCATTCTGATTTTCCTGGTGCACCAGTTATTATTAATTGAGTAAGGGAAGTAAATAAGTTATTGTAGTATCACAGTCGATCTTTGCAGTTGATGAGAATTGAGGTAGCTTAATTCCAAACATGATAAAGACTTTAAAAGTTAATGTGCAGCTTGTACTGAATAATAACAGGAAAATATTATAATGAATAGTTAATCATCATTTAATTAAATTTTCAGGATACAAGGGCTACTAAGCAATTAAGCAAATATTCTGTACTTAAGGGCTTAATTAAATGGCCTTCCTGCTTCCTGAATATAACATAATTTTAAAAACTTTACATTTCTCATTATTATTACTACCAGGAAATACTTGTGAGCAGAAGGCAGATTATGCAGCAACATTTCATTGTTTCCTCAAAGCTGTCACAATTAAAAATACTATCTTAAACAATTTACATAATAGTCAGTCACAAAAGCAATTGTTCATTAAGTCTAGCATATTCAGGGTCAGGGTCTTATAACTAGATTGCCGAAATATTAGAATGTCTTCTTTTCATCAGTTTGATACCTCTGACTGATTCATCATACCCTTCCATCTCTAGTTAATAAAGTCTGGCTGGCACTCTGCTTTTGAGCCTTAGTTAGCTGTAGAGTTTATATGATGGGGCATTATGAGACTAGATGCTGTCTAAGGACAACAAATATGTATACAAACATTGCAATAATTTATCAGAAAAGTAAAGATTTATAAATGAAAGTTTATTAAATCTAGCAGTCTTTATCAGAACGAGTTCTAGTTTAAAAATACACACAAGCACTCTTGGGATTTAAGCCACTACAGTCAATTTTCAGTCTCATTCATTTTCACTAGGATGCGTAAAATTAACAGGAAAAGACATTTCAAATTATTTCAGTACAAATAATTCTGTTAATTCAGACTCATCCTTTCCTTCTTTCACAATTCATCCGTCTATTTGAAGCATTCCAATCACCATGGTATAATAAACTGCTCAAAATGACTGGAAACTTTCACAAATTCTGTAGAATTTGCTACGTAGCTCTGTTTGTAGTAGCCTTATTAAACCAGTTTAACAGGCTGCTATGACAGAGGTATTGACAACTCTGGTTTACCTTATGGAGTCCTTTTTATTTCATTGATGTCTTTAACAATACTGTTTATTTATTTCTCACAACACAACCTGCTAATAGAAGAATGACCAGCATAGTTATCTTGCCACTCAATACCCCTTCTGTACATTTCCTGAAATATGTACATACAATTTTCCTAAATTCTACAGGGCTGTGAACAATAGCTAACGTAATGTGGTTATGCTCCTTTTTAATGCGCTATCTTTAAAAGAATGGTTAAACTGCATCATGTTATGAAACATTATGTATTTGTCAACTGAGAATATGCAGAAATAATGGTACTTTCACAGATTTTGACAGTTACTTTGTTATATTTGTGGCTGACATTTTGATGCATATTTCCTTGGGTTTCTCCCTGGAAGGGAGGTAGTCCATAATTATTCTAACCATAGCGTGTGAAGTGCAAAGTGAAAAGACAGACAATGAAAGTAGTTCTTCACTGTTTCTCCTCAGAAAGCTTATGAACTGAGTCATCAGTTTTCTTTGCTATTTATCCTACCAGAGCAATATGTTTGGATGTCAGGAAAATCATAGCCCAATCCCAGTCTACACTTTCCTAAATATAAGGGGTTGCACAGTTCTCCCCACCTACTCATAGTCTACTACAAGAAAAAAAAAAAAAAAAAAAAAAAAAAAAAAAAAAAAAAAAAAAAAAAAAAAAAATTACAGTGAAAAACAACCACCACAACCACCCAAAACCCTCTGTAATAGCAACATTTTAAATCTGCCAGTGCTTTCCTCTGTCTATCACTTTCTCTCTGGTTAAATACCCATGCCATTACTAGCATACACTATCTCATCTCTTCATGAAGACATCTGCCAAGATCTAAGCTGCTGAGACAGCAATGACTTTGTAGAATAAATGAGTCAAAAGAAAATAAAAAGAAGTTACATTTTTTTTCAGTGGATGTGTCCAAGTTCAAACGAGTGTAAAGTTCACACGCACTGGTATTCAATCTCAAGAAGATAATTTAGCAGCAGACAGAAGCTACAAATTATCAACATAAAACAATTTCATATTGAATATTTCTTAGGATTTTCTACAGTCCACATTAACATTTAGCAGTCTACCACTGGTTTTATGAACAAAATGCTAATTTGATAGCACACCTACTTTCACTCCTTCACATCTCCCTACATAAGAATCCTTAAAATGCAGAAAAAAAAATTATAGTAAAACAACATTTGAAAATTGCTGAGGAGTTCTACTTTGAAATTACAACTTATAAAACAAATACCTTGCTTACTGAAAACAAGCACAAGCATATTGAATTCATGGAGATACTCTTCATTAGCCAGCTGTAGGTCTGTCTGTTAGGACACAAAATACTTTCAATAGGACTTTTTCTGAGTAATTTTTGTTTCTTTGAAAGATGTCCTGTTGGTGCCATCCAAGTGACCTATGGAAAGGAATTAACTGTATTCTAAAAACTTACCTAAAAATTTGAGAGATCAGTAGACTGAAGACATTATAATCTGGGATGTCTTTTCATAAAATATTCCTTGATTCTCACCCTGTTAACATCTCTGTCAGGTTATTAATTTCCCAGCAGCCCACTTAGCCTCCTAGATATGTTTTTCCTGAGCCTGTAAACTCTGAAAATGTCCAGCTTCCAGGGAACTCTGTGCTTTTAGAATCCTGTTTTCTGTAAAAACTAGTTAAACTAAGAAATAAGAAAATTAAGAAGTAAATACGCTGCAGCCCTTGTCATATGCCTGTAAATTCCACAGTGGAGGGTGTCATATGTTCAAGGCTTGCAGATAGCCACATACATGATCTATTGGACTCCATCATCAACTAGGATCTTCAGAAAATTGTTTTCTGCCTAGGAGAACTCCATTCCATAATTACTGAAATAAAAGCAGAAAGAAGGAGGAATATTTATATCACTTATATGTGGGGATTAAGGCAGTTTGTAAAACTTCCTCAGTCCTTTTGCAATCCACTGGGGGAAAAAAAAAAAAAAAGGATAGGAGTGGAGTACTACAAACTATCCCTTGGATACTCATCTCATTTATTTTTTCCTAACAGCAGAGACTCTATGGAAAATAGTAGAGCAACTAAAACGGGTGATGTGAATATTCCTCCAAAAAGATTCGGTTTAGTGGATTTCTATTTTGATGGAGCATTTTGAAATCCAAGGATATTATTTTTATATTTTAATGAAAAAAAAATCTGAAACCTTGACATTCTTTGGAAACCCTTTAGTTGTTTATTTAGGCTTAGTTACAGCATCAAAATCATCTTGCTTTTGTGTGGTACCTGACACCACTGATGTATAGTATTATAGGATTTTTAAATCAGTTGCACATATGAATCTTAAAATCAGTTAAGAGAATATAAATCAACACTGGAACAAGCTTGTGTGGGGTGCTTTAGATTCTCCATCACCTGAAGTCTATATACTAAAGAAGGAGTAATTTCTAAAGCCCTTTTCAACCACAACCACTACCAGAATTCATTATATTTGAAGCAAGCACATGAACAGAAATGGAATTAAGTGCAAGTTATTAACAGCAAATGTGAAGAAAGCAACTGTGTAGGAATGCCAAAACATTCTTTCCTTCCTCCAAAGAGTATCCCTGGGGGCTAACTGAAGTTGTTTTCATTGTTCCAACTAACAGAAGAAATGTCTCAGTGTTAAGTACCTGAACAATAAAAATGAGGAGGAAGAAAGAAAGAATGTTGATGTTTTTTCTTTCTTTTCCTTTGCTTTTGTGTATCAGTTTGATGTTACATAAATGTCCTTTTTATTCAATGATCATCTCATCAAGAAAGTCTAATCTTTTAAGAGATGCAACAGTACCATGGGATTCCTGTTCACAGAATTTCATTTGTCTTTGTAGTCTGCAGCCTACAGACTCTGTAGCCTCAGATCTCAGAAATACAATACAGAGAGTCTGAAATATGAACATGAGGAGCAGCAGCAACAGTATACTCAAACTACAAATTTCTCGAGGATCAATGCAAAAAAATGTCAAATGACAATTAAACAAGATACTATTACTAGTTGTCATATGTCAATGAGTTCCCTTCTGATTATCTGTTATGCTATAAGCAAAACTGACACACATTCAGAGTATGTTTGGATTATTCCTCCAAATAATTTCTTATTGTTATAAGTTATATGATGCTGTTATTGAATTTCTCTCTTCTTCATCATTTGTTCACTCCTGAATTTTCTTCCAAGATCCTTGCTAAACACTGCTAATTCTCTTTTAGACTAAATTGAGAATAATATTTATAAAATTCTTGCCCCATCTTGTCTTCCAGCTTCCTGGAGTAAATGTTGAAATAATTTAATGTTTATTTGAAGCCAGCTTTACAGAATTACAGAATCACAATTCTGGCATACAGAATTTTGGAAATATGTTGTTAACCTAATTATAATTTATTGATCAGAATTTAAAATGGAAGAGGTTTCTAGATCATATTCACTGTTTTTTATAACTTTTGACAGCACAAAACAGTGGAAACATCATTTTAGTAGAAAGCCATGAATAGCTTGATATAAACTGTAAAACAGAGGAAACCCCTTCTAATCCAGGTTAATTAGGTCATTAGTTTATGATTCTGAAAAAGGTTAATACAATTTATGTCAGACAGTGTAGGGTAATGGAAAATATAGCTTGCTCAGATTCTTTGATATTTCTTTTTCTTTTTAATGAGATAAGAAAACTGACTGATTAGGTTAGTAGAGTCAACACCATATTCATAGGTCTTTTCAAATTAGGGATATAGCTGCTATGTAAACCAGAATATAAATTTATACAGCTTTTGTTTCTAGTTGATATTTATCTAAGTTTGCTTTTCAGATACTAAATTTAATTACATGTAATGTATAGTCATAAGAGTAGTTAATGGAATATAGATTTTAGTGTGGCACTATTACCAAAAAGACTATCACTTGTTTTTGGATGCCTGAACAAGGGAAATATTAATTAGGTATGGATCAGTTACTTTATACATTTACTTTTAGTGGTACTAAGAACATTTTGCAAGCAGTTTAAGGAGAGTAATGAAAAACAATTTGAGACAGTTCAGAAACAAGGATCCAGAATGATGAATTAACTATAAAGCCATGTCATTAATGTCCATTCAGCAACATTCACACCAAAATCTATGTAGTATCACACTGAAATTGAATAGTTAATTAATCACACCTGAT
The DNA here is from genome assembly GCF_000700745.2 of Antrostomus carolinensis. Classification (NCBI taxonomy): domain Eukaryota; kingdom Metazoa; phylum Chordata; class Aves; order Caprimulgiformes; family Caprimulgidae; genus Antrostomus; species Antrostomus carolinensis. The sequence continues at coordinate 12,840 of NW_010339043.1, forward strand.
TTATAAGTTAATACAACTAGACTCAGTGCTTGAAAGTGAAAGCTGGGTCAATTCTTATGGAGGATTGAAAAAGCACTTTATTGAATCATGACAAACTTCTGGTAAATTTTTTAGCAGTTCTTTAACATTTCTGTTAAAAATGGTCAACGAGATTATTTAATACTTGGAAACTTTTTTTACTTCATTTGGTCTCCAAATGCACATTCGCTAGCTCTGATAGTAATGGATTGAGCAAAGTCCTCTTGAGCTCTGTTTGCACACATGACCATACTAGTCCTCAGGACTTACAGTTTTTGACTCTGGAGAAGACTGTGAAATTAATTAGTTCTCCGAGAGAAGCACCTTTAAAACTCTGCTAAGGAGGAATGCCCATAGAAAACTAAAGTTTTAACTTTGCACTCTCCTTTGTATGCAAGCACCCTCTGATTAAAAATATGCCTAGTTTGGATTGCTCATTGTAGTTTTACTTGTGCCTACCACTTTTTCCCCTTTACAGGAAGAGAAAATCTGTATTCATATAATTGAATATGCTTGTTACACTACTTCGACTGTTAATCTAAACATCTTCAGGCACAATCTTGGTTTCTTCTTTCACTCTTTTGCTTATAACCAATAAAAAAATGCATAAAGATAATTTTAAAATTTATTTAATGCAATTGCACAGAATGATAGCTGCTTTTTATATCTACTGAGGACAATGTCCTAGTTTTTGCTAGTTTTTATCATTATCATGCTTATTCATAGAATCATAGAATCATATGATTATTATTTTACTCTAATTATTAAGTTGTTCTTATCTCAACCTACAAGTCTCCTTACCTTTACCCCTCCAATCCTCTCCCTGATTCCCTAGGTGAGGGGGCAAGGGGGTGGGGGGCCAAGGGCTGTGTCTTGTTTGGCTGCCAGCTAAATTAAACTATCACAGACAATTTTTGATATTTTAATAAAGGCAATTATAGTCCCTTTTTATATGAATCTTGAACTTAACATCCATGATTGACTGTAACTGAGAGAAGAACATAAAATGTGCTTGCAGACAGAGTTGATAGTTTGTCTTATGTGCAGGACAAAGACAAACATCCATATATTAAGTACTTTTAATAACGCAAGAACATCGACTCAAAGATTTAGAGTCCCAGCTCTGAAGTACTAAAGTGAAAAGAAGGGACTTTTTTTTTTTTTAGTAAAATAAAGCATTCCAGAATAAAGGTGATTTTCATTAAGCACAGAGCTGCAGACACAAGGCAGACTGGGATCCTTGCATCCAATTTAGTACTGAATGAAAGCAGTTGCTGGGCAGAGTTTTTGTAGGTATGAAAAGAATTGTCAAATGAAATCAGAAATTGGTCTGCAAATTGAGAACTATAGAATACTATAATTAACTGAAAGAACTGGCAAGCTTGGACTTGATAGCATTAATGATCAAAAGTAACCTCAGAGGTTTTGGGACTTTGTTCTTATTCTGAAATCTAAGAGGTAAATTATTAGTACCTACTAGTTTTCTGTAGCTGTCTCAGTTCTTCTTAGGCTACTGTGTTAAATGATTTCTACATTATTTGCAAATTTTTTTATTGCCACAAAAGGTAAAGTTATGTTTTATATAAAAAAAAAAATCACCTTCAAATTTATGTCTAAGAGATCTCTTTTTTATTTACTGTCATTTTTCTCTCTTGGTTTTTGGTCTCATGAATCAATACATATGTATACCTAACATGATCAAAATTAGCGGTCATATTGCATATTATATTATTTGGGGAAGTCAGTTCCTCTCTTTTGACCTCATTTGCCATCTATAAACAAGAAATTACACAAACATGTTCATTTTTGTTTTGGAAGGAAGGGATTCCACTGCTGTGTAAGCGTTTGTGTGTGTGTGCTGGGTTTGGAGAAAAGACAGATAAAAGGTACAACATTTGAATGGAAGGATTCCTCTCTCTAAGACACCAAAGCTCTCCAGAAATCAAGCACCATCATCTGTTCCAGAGTTTGCTGAGTAACAGGTGGTGGGACTCAGTCCAAAGCACCCTTGGAGGCCACCACCTGGAGCTACCCTCTTGTCAAACTTCAGAGCTCCAGAGCTCTGAAAAGCAGATCGGAGCTGGATTTCCCATTGCACAACTTGCAGTGGGCTCCTTGTGTCTTTTTTTCAGTTTCTAGAAACTGCCTCAGCAGTTTGTCTTCAGCTTCTTCACACCTTATACTCTGGGTAAGTAAGCCACATTCACAAGCACAAAAAATCTTCTGCTTGCCAAGGAGAAAAGGATATCATATAAACAAGCACCCAGGCCCTGTTCAGTTTGCAATGCTTCAATATTCAAAAGATAACCACTTGATCTAATCAAAGCCTACTTCTAGAGGTAAGCCTTCGTTTAAAAATGTTTGGGGTTTTCTTCTTGTCACAGTTCTCTTTGTGAGAGAAAGAACTTCATTGCCAGAAAAGAGTTTTAAATTTCACTGTCTGCTTTTCCCCTTCCTCAACTAGGAGCATAGTAGACACACAGTAAATATTTTTGAACATTGAGAAACAGAAGGCAGCATGTAGAGTTACAGCTTGCATTTAACAGCAACTTTTCTGGTTATGTTTATATCAGTTTTTCAAAATAAATAAAGAAACTTTTCAAATAGCTGATAAGTAATATGATATAAATAATTCAGCAGTCTTGTCCACTACAGAAATTAGGTGTTTCACTACTAACTACGAAGTTAAACTGGTTTGCAGCCTTTGCACAAGAACATTAGAGGAAGCAAGAAGAAGCACACCTATGGCTGATACAGAGGCATCTGGGAGGCTGCCGGGTAGGAGGTGTAAAGCAATACCACCCACAGGGTCCAATGACAAACACAATTCCTCCCACTTTCTAGACTGTCCCTTAGGCTATGCTAGCACAAGAAAAACTTTAGTTCCAAGCAAATTTTAGCAAAATTAATATAACTCCATGCAGACAAACCTGAGGTGACACATCCATGCTTCATTTTATGTACACAAATTAACAGCCTATTTAGCATCATTCCACAGTGCAGTTTGTTGCCTGCATCAGGAACTAGAGTCATGAGAGCAGTTGGCTGATTTCAGTTTCCAAACCTGGAAATCCTAACAAAGCAGGTAACTCGATCTGATTTTCCCTGGAACTTGTGTATTTCTAAAACTATTGTTTGCCACTTAAACTACTCAAGAAGCACTCACATACATAATTTATTATACTGGTTTAAAAAAAAAGGCAATTGAATTGAGCAAAACTATCAGAAGTTAACATTCCTTTTCACAGCAATATTCTACCCAAGGTTTCATTCTTACAAGTTTTTTCTCGGCATATTCTTTTCTCCTAATCCAAGTTCTAAAAAAACAACTAAAATTTGAAAATTTCCTTGTTTTGGTTTGGTTTTTTTTGGTTTGGTTTGGTTTTTTTTCCCATCATCCTTGCTGTTATTCATGTAACTTTGAAACTTTGGCATCCTAAAAAAGACAGATGGAATAAATATCACATTTACAAACTAGATGTGTACATCTGTGATAGTTTTGATACTTTATTTGTAGTTAATGAAGAGAAAAAAAATCACGTCATACCTGATCCTGCAAGACAGGTGAGTTGAACTCGTTCAGCTCAAGTAGTGCCTACTTCTCGATGTTGACTATGAAAGGATTTTATAGAATGAACTCAGATGCAGTCATGTCTATTACAGGCACCTAATCCTACCCAAGAATTCTTACAATATTCCAGTGAATGTGTTAGACCATTTGTCAGGACATGTGCATAGGTAGGATGTACTAAGCAGAGAACACAGAAAGACAAATATTTCTTAAATATATAAAATAACTCCTCTGCAGAATATCCCTTTGATTTGTATGTGGGAGGCATTCATCACTGAGATTTTTCTCTAAGTTAATTTTCATGTTTCCTTTTCATTTTATCTGTAATTGTTTGGCAGGTTCTGCAGACAAAAGATAGGTGTTATTCCAGAAAACAAGTGTGCTTTCCAGTATTTTACTACTGAAGTAGGCTGAAACTTCTCGCATAGAAGTTGTCATAGTCGGATTTTTGGAACACAGCTTTGAAGTAAGTGGTGATACACAAGCACAGATTACAGATAGCTTGCTGAATTAGATGGAGAAGTAATGGGCAGAAGAGCAGGGTATGATTTTCAAAGAGGTTCAACAGTTCTTGATTTATCTTCCTAGCCAGGCTGAGCTTACAATATTAACTTTAAACATCCTTTTGCTTCATTATTCATCTTTCCTCCTGCCTATATTCTCAAATTTCCTTTGACATCAATGATGTTCAAATCTGGAAAGGACAATCATGGGATGCAAATTTGGCACAATATATAATAGGCATAAGTTTCACAGCAGGATAAGTACTCTCTTGTCCCTTAGGTATATCTCACCTCAATCTATATGTGTACGTTTCTGAAAAAAAAAAAAAAAAAAGAAAAAACCACAAAAAAAATCACAACAAAAAAACCAAAACCCACCCCCTGCCCCAAACCCCCAAAACAAATATAACAAAAAATGTTGGTGTTTTATTTGCATTTTGTGAAATTTCAAATATTTCTTAATATTTGTATTACTTCTCTTCATAATAGAAAAACCTAAAAGCATCACAAGCATTCCATATATAATAATCCTCAGAAAAGAAACACTATTAATTTCTTGATGTATTCTACTCACAGGTTTATTTCCTTCTCTGCTATATTTCTACTTTCAGACAAGCTCCAGTGAACCTCAGCTTCTTAATTTGATAGTTATATGGCTAGATTTTTTTCATACTAAACTATAATTTTAATAAGAAGTTACAACACCTGATGTTGCAAAGAAATTATATGCAAAAATGACACTTTTTAATTAGTTAAATCTAATATTTATTTATCTTCAGGTTTGTATCTTTCTCTTACAGCAAAAGCAAGGAGTGCTATTTTTGTTGTTGCTGGCTTTTTAATACCATCAGTAACAATATAGTATTTATAAAGAAATGAGACAAGAATTTTCCTTATCACACTCAGTAGTAGAATTGCTAATTGATTTGATCCTTGTCTATATTATCTTTCTTCACTGAATTTTCTCAGTATTACACAGCTCATTCTAGCAATATTAGTCAGGAAACATCTACAAATTAAGAATTATGTATTTCTTTGAACTTAGTTTATAACATCATGATTAAATGTCAGTCTCATTAGTATAGCAGTATTTTCACCATTCCAGTTATTGCAGCAGCAATAAAGAACGATAGGGGAAGTAGATCACTGTAGACAACAACTTCATTTTATCCACACAATCCACATAAAAATCAGCTGCTCTGGTATAAATGAAACTAAAATAATAATCATTGATTGATTTATATAGAAAAATACAAAGACCAAGTTGACTTTTTGATACACAGGCTGAGTTTCAACGTATGCAACTGAAAAAAAACCAAACCAAAACATAACTGTGTTGTTTCTCTTGCAAACACAACATTTTAATTGGGAAGTCATTGAGATGTGAAGAATCACTGAGGCATCATGAAGATGAAATCACTTCTTCACAGGAACAGCAGAGTCACTCCCATACTTCCATGAGGGAGGGATGCTAGTAAAATATTTACTAGTGGATGAGCAATTGCTATGCAATGACTGAAGCTTATAAAACAAATTACAATCATCTGTCATCTGTTTTTCATTGCATCCATAGACTGCAACTACTTTGGAACAAAAACTGCCTCTTCTATACACAAAACACACTCATCATTGAATGGAGGCACAACTGAAATACCAGTAAATCTGTAACTAAATAATTTAATTAATGCACTTGCATCCAGATTTATCATATTATTTCAGAAGTGGTTTAACTGCATGTTATCCCTGAATTTGAAACATGTGTTTGTTTCTGTTTTTCGTTATTTAAAAATATAAGTCAGTGTTTTGACCTAGCCAAACATTTCAGAAAAATGAAGAGATTATTTCTGTGACAGCATTAAAAGTTATTATAGAGCTTTGAAAGTTTTATTTTTAAATGCATCTAAATAAATGCATAATAGTTCTTCATCCTTTTGATCTGTAGCGTCAATATTTTCATGGAATGCTCATCAAATGAATTTTAAATTTGCCTCCAAAGTCATGGATACTTATGTTTCCCTGATTTGAAGCTATTGCTTGTTAGTCTAGCAGTTCCTTCAAGATATTATTGAAGACTGACAAATTTAGAGTGTTTATCAAATATGTATGTTGGGAAATTTGGAATAAAAATCATACTGAAAATCATCTATTTTTTCTCAGTTATTTAAGAGCTAAACCTATTTCATGGTTATTAAAGGCCTTATTTTGAGAGATTGATCCTATTTTCCCTTGTCTCATTGGTATAATGGCATTTCATTATTCCCTTCTAACTCACCAGCTGAATCATATTCAGAATCAAATTGGAAGTGCTTGAATCATGAAACTTGAAAAAATCTAATGTAGCTTTTTTTAGGACATTTTTAAACTGAGAGATTTAACTTGAACAAGATAGGTGCATTCAGAATTTGTGCATACAGCAAGATTGCAAGACAAAATGACCCTAAAGATCTTTTGGGGCTCTTTGGTAGAACAACTGCAAGTAACTCTAATTTATGATCTTAGTGAGTAAATGAAACATTTATTCAAAGACTGAATAGGTCTTAAGGCCATAATGAAGGTGAGAAGATGCCTTCATATTTGCTTATTTTCCATTTCAATGAAGTAAGAGCTTTTGTTTTTTCCCACAATGAAATGATTGAAAAGATATCATGGGAAGGAGGAAACGTTAGGACAGAGAAGAATACCACATTTCTTAAGTGCTTTGTTTTGGCCTTTGGGAAAGGAATAACACAACTCAGTCAATGTTCTTTGTGGCACAGAGCATAAAAAATCATACAAAACATCTGATCTGATAATTATGATGCTGGGGACAGACCTGTTGGAGAGCAGTG
>NW_010339044.1:0-11181 GCF_000700745.2 Antrostomus carolinensis
TCAATGCTGCAAGCCTGTCAGTGTTTAAGAGCACTTGGACAATTCTCTTATGTCCTGAATTTTGCTGGAATAGAGTTAATTTTCACAAGAAGCTTGGAGGAGACACTGCCAGTATAACTGACCCAAACTAGCCAAGGGGATGTTCTGTACCATATGACATAACGCATAGTATCTAAACTGGGGGAGTTGGACACAGGAGGGGGATCATGGCTTGGGAACAGGCTGGGCATTAGGTTCTGGGTGATAAGCAATTGCATTGTGCATCACTTGCTTCATATATTCTTTTATTAGTGTTGTTATTATTATTTCTCGTCTCCTTGTATTGTCTTATTAAACTGTCCTTATCTCAACCCACAAATTTTACCTTTTCCTTCTGATTGTCCTCCCCATCCCACCCTTCCCACGAGTGAATGGCCACTTTATGTTTAGTTGCTGGCTGGGCCTAGGCCATGGCACCTTAATAACATGCTTTAATTTTGGTCAGCTATGAATTGGTCAGGCAGTTAGACTAGGTGATTGTTGTAGATCCCTTCCAATTGAAATAGTCTCTTTTATTAAATATTCTATTCTATATTTTAGATTTCAGAGTTGTATATAAGCAGCAATGAGAGAGGGAGAGAAACATCAGGCTCCAAGGACAGAGATGAGCCTGTGTTTGAGGATGAGAGATTTAATTAAGCCTTAGTGTCCTGGTTTGGCTAGGATAGAGTTAATTTTCTTCTTAGTAGTTAGACGAGACATGTTTTGGTTTCAGTTCAGACTTGCTATGAGAATATCATTGATAAAAGTACTAATGTTATTAGTTACTGCTGGAGCTCGAGGCCATCGTGTTTGGCTGGTTCACAGCTGCATTAGGACTGGGAGGGAGAAGCGCAGTGAATAGCAAACCCCAAACTGGCATTTGGATGTGCCAATGAGATATTCCAGATCATATTACCTCATGCTCAGTATATTACCCAGGGATGACTGGAAAGAAGAGGGTGGATTTTGCACGGGATTTTTCTCTGGTTCTCGCTCTTCTGGGATCATGGTTTCAGTTTGGGATTGTTGCTCCTCCAGGATCGTTATCTGGGAACGGGCCGGGCTTATCAGTGGGTGGTGAGCAGTTGCACTGGGTTATCACTCATTTTCATATCTTGTTACTTTTATCATTATCACTACTATTTTAATATTAGTTGTTTAGGGGTTTTTTTAAAGTTTTCTTTTATTTCTATTATTAAACTGTTTTTATCTCAATCTACAAACCTCCTAACCCTTGCCCCAACCCTCTCCCCTGTCCCCTGGGGGTGGGGGGGAAGTAGGTGAAGAGCTGTGTTGGCCGCTAGCCAAGGGCTAGTCCAGTGAAGCTATCACACTTAGCCATGTAGCTACTAGGAATCTCCAAATTGCAAATAACTCAACTGTCTTATGAAAGTGTCTTTGTATATCATTAGGCCTGCAGCTAAATAGAGCCAGGTATAAATCTGATGGGTGAATGAAACATTATGGAAGAAATTGCTCCTGTGCAACTGTTTTAGTGCAATTTTTTCTTTTCATCTAAGATACTAAAAAAAAATAATCTGTAATAAGGTTGCTGAGATTCAGGTGAATAAGAAATAAGTTTTGCCTTGCTCTAAAAAAGGTCACATGCCCATTCTAACATGTATATACAGGTCTTCTTACATCTGCTGTAACTCGAAGAGACAGAGGAGTGGCTAATTTCTTCTGTAATACTAGGCACCAAAGACATTTAGTATTTCACTTTAAGGTTATGTGTGACTAGTATTCCAGTGATGCTGTTCTAGTATTATAATAAATCCACAGTGTCACTAAACAGACTTTCAAGTTGTGTGGAAAATAGAACAGTCACTTGAAAAGAGTGAGAAGTGTACACTCATGTGGCTAGGTTTGGGAGATGCTCATGTTGTTTCCATGAAGATCAATGGTGATTACTTGTATAAATCTCAAATGTTTCAGATAAGAATAGACTTAATAATTTTTAATAATTTCTTATCTACCCTACTATAGTTTATCTCATAAAAGTTATATTTGGTTTTTTTTTTCATGTACAGGAGAAAGGTAGAGAAATAGTCACTAATCTTACCAAGAAATAAAGATCTCTGGTGAAACATTATCAAAAACAGTCTACATTTTTCTTCTTCTGTATTGATGAGAATATGTATTATGACTATTATGTTTTATTTATATGTATAATAGTATTATTACATATTCTGCCTAGAACTCAGTACTAGCTGGAGCACGTATGTGTGGCTTAAACTGTCACACAGAATGTCATGCTCACTAGTACTAGGTATTCAACTCATTTGTATGGTATTTGATGGCTACTCTGGCTTGAATTAAACTCTGTACTGTCAAACCAATGAGCCTTCTCATTCCTGGGCGTAGCTTTTCTCATGAGTCTACAGGGTCTAGGGATAACAGGAAATAACTTAAGCAATAATAAACATGCTTGTGAGTTTCTACTAATTGTTTATTAGTTTGATTAATTGTCAAGGGAAATTATAGAATCAGATTGTGCATAAATGTAGGTTTGAATGGAAACCTTAAAGGTCTTTTCCAACCTAAATTATTCCATTATAATATTATCAAGCATTGGAACATGTTGCCCAGGGAAGTGGTTGAATCACCATCCCTGGAGGTGTAGATGTGTTGCTTAGGGACTTGGTTTAGTGGTGGACTTGACAGTGTTAGGTTTATGGTTGGACTCGATCTTAAAGGTCTCTTCCAGCCTAAATAATTCTATTATTATTCTATGAATTGTCTTATAGTGCAGTAACAGTTTCACTAGGTATATTAATATCTGTAGTGAAATTTAATTGTAATTTTATTTTTCCATATCATCTCCACATATTAGATGGTAGAGATGATGTGTTTTCTGGGAATATTCCCGTGCTTTGGTTGTAAGACTATTTGTGTCTATCCCCTGCGTCACCTATGTGCTATGACACAAAGCATTGTTATAGTTCTGAACTCCTAAATTCATAGCTATGATTTTGATTTCTTTCTTGCTATACATAATCCACTCTTCTGAGTCTGATCAGTAGGGCTTGTGAGGATTGTACTTCAGTGTGCACTGATATATTGGCTGAGCTATGTCTTGTCATGCATATGTATTCTGCAATTGTAACAGAGATGTACTAGCCTAGGTCACAAGTCATTTAAATACTCACACTCCTTTCACAAACATGAGTTAGTTGAACAAACAGAGGCAGTAGAGAATTGAGTCCTGCTCAATTGAGTCCTTAGCCAAACAGCCTGGCACTGTGCTCTGTTAGAAAGTTTAGTCCCCAATGAAAACTTATGAAGGACTGACTTCCAGAATGAGCAAAAGGAAGAAAGTTGTGTGCATGTTCTTCTTCCTCCTGTGTCTTGGAGTAAAAGAAAGTCCTTGGAGCACAGAGCTCAAGCTGCTGGTAGAGAGGAGAAAGAATATAAAAATAATCACAGATCCACAAAAATTCAGTTTTTAGAAGCATGTTGAAAAACCTCAACTCCAAGCTATATGAAAAACCAGAGCCTTCATAACGGAGGTATTTCACAAGCTTTTCAGAGAAATACATGTGGATCCTTTGTCTTATCTTCTCACTAGAACAATGTACTTCTGGGAATAACATAAGTAAGGCTTCAATGTAGGCTGCTGAGCACTTCTGAAAATACAGAATGTTCCTGTCAGGTTGAGCATCAAAAATTAAAACACATAAAATCAACAGTTACTATAAAAATCTTGGACTATGTAAGATGACTAAGTTTACTACACATTTCCTGGCAAGCTAGCTATCTTGTTTAAATTGAGGGGTAATAGATCTTTTATATAATTGGCAAGCTCTTCTATTACAGGTCAGTAAAGTTTGAATATTTTTGCGCTAATATAAAACAGACCACCTAGAAAAAAACTGGCACAAATGTGTCACCTACATATTATTTACGTGGGTATTTTCTCTAAGATTCTACTTCTGCCTCATCAGAACCCATTTTACATCTACTATAAACTGAACTTTTGAATTCATAATGCAGAAATTGATTTAAATTAGAAAAAAACAAAATTTTTCAGCCTTTATTTCAATAGTGTTTCCCATTTAGAGACCGAAGTGGACACATTCATAAAATATATATTTTTTTTTCTCTCTCTCACCGATGCTCCAAGGAGAGTGAGATGAATGAATCAGGTCATAGAAGATCTCACAGCTTCTCTCAGGGAACAAGTATGTATAACAGTGGAAATACTTTTGATTGCTTTCCATTTATTCCTCCAGGTACTAGTTTCTCCTACTGCTTGTTGTAAAGTTTAAAACAACATCAATTTTTTAGGACTTGAAAGTGCTTTTCTATTTAAAATCAAACAAGACAAACATAATTTTCATTCCAGTACTGTGTGTTTGTTTCTTGAAGTACGCTAAATATATAGACACATGCCAAAAATAATAAAACAGAAAGAAAAAAGGGGGGAGAGAAAAGCTAAGTGATGGAAATGAGTAATTGCTTGGCAGTAAGTCTGCAGGGAGAGAGTTGACACTATAGAGCACATATTTCATGAATAATGAGAGGACTCTTAGTGCTGTGCAATCACTGCCTATTGGGTCAGAAATTTCACATTAGTGGATTCATCAGAGCAGATCAGTGTCATAAAGACACTCTTCCTGAGGTAAACATATCTTTTCCTTCACTGAACTGTCATCTCTTAGTTTGGATAGTAGGTATAAAGACTTATGAGACCTATTAGAGGGATATCTGGAATTGGGAGCACTTCAGCTGTGATTTTACTAGTTTGCTTATTTCTACAAGAAGGAAATTACATAAACGAACATATCTACAGATATATGTAAACCTCACACATATAATTTCACTTAGTCTAGACAAAAGTTTGTGCATATATGGTTAATAATGGTTTAAGTACAACATTTTTTCAAAAGGTAGGAACATCTGGCTTTTGAAAATCCATCTGGTCTATGCTTCCTAGACTACATTCATGCATTTTTTTCCTTTGTCTATTTATCTCTTTATTCAAAGCAAAGTAAATCCTCAATTTTATCTTTACTTTCATTTTCAAGGAGTACACAATTTAAATATATCCAATATGAGGTGGGGTTTTTTTTGTTTGTTTGTTTTTGTTTTTGTTTTTTTTTTTTCCTGGAATAGGAAATAACTAGAAAGGACTAATAGAATGAAAAAGTCAGTTTTGTCTGTGTTGGAGTGAGTGCATTCTCTGCAATACCTTCTGTCTCATTTTTTCTTCATCTGACATCCTCTCTTCCCAGCACTTTGTGTTCTCACTTTTTTGTGTTGTAGGTACAGAAATCCATAAACCAAAATAGTCAGGGATGTTAAAGTGAAGTAAAAGGTGCAAAGCAACATAAAAAAACTACTATTTGGATGTTCAGGTAATGCAAAGAGTTTGATTAAAACATTGTCTTTACCCTCATCCATGGAAGAGATTCATAGTTCTGTTTATTTGAAAATGAATGTTGAAGCAAGTAGCTAGAGCCTCTTTTTCTTGGCTAGGGAAGTTAGGAGGATTTCTTTGCAAGTGAACCCCATCAAACACTTTCAAGAAACTTGTGGTACAGTCTCTGTCCCAGCCTTACTGTCAAAGTGAACTGGAGCGGTGAATCTGTTATTAGCACTTTCTGATTGCACTAAGTTCCTGTTAAATTTTTTTAGGTGGCTTGAGGATTTTGTGGTTTGTTTGACAGATCTTCCTCTAATGAACTGAAGAAGCTGAATAAATTCAATCCACTTGTGCTAGTCAACAAAACTGTCAGAGATACACTGCCTGGGTGAATCTCTTCGTAAATATGAACTCAAAATACACTCTAAGTAAGGTTGAAAGAAACTCAGATATAACAAAATTGTCTGCAATATTAAGAAAAAGTATATTTTTAAACATAGGTTGATTAATAACAAACCTTTGGGATTCTTTGTAAAGAAATTATTTAAAGGGAAAACAATAAAATTCTACAGAACTCTGTAATTTGAATCAGCCTATTCCTGTTACTTATTATCTTGCAGTATGAAACATGTTGTTCACAGCCTTATGGAAATAATTGATGGGAAGAGCAGTTCATGAGAACTTGTGTAGAAAATTTCTGGTGCAGTTCCTTGATTCTTTTAAAACTTTGTCTTGGAAAATAGTTTGTAGCAATAGTGAAGTATAGGTATGGCTTACAGATAAGGTTTAATCCGGACGAGGACTTCTTGGAAGTCTCACTGTTGAACACCTAGCCTTCAACAACTAATGCAGTATTGTCATAGTGAGAAAAAAACCCCCAAACAAATCAACAACAGCAGTAAGAAAACTAAACTCAAAATGTAAGAGAAGAGGTATTCTTCCAATTTCTTCTCTATAAAGAGAAAACAGGCACAAAGAGCAAAGCTTCAGCTCTAAAAATCCTCCATTATTTTATTTATTGGGAAGATAGTGTTATGGAGGGTCAGCCTCCTCTCTCCATTTCAGTTTTCACTCTGTGCAGAGGAAAAGTACCTTTTATGTCTCATGATAGATGTGAATGGGCCTAGAGACTACTAACTGGTACAGTGATATAACTAGTGGAGAAGTTCAGAAGGGTGTCAGCTGACTGAGCGTTTACTGTAGGGAGCAAGAATGAAACCTTAGGGCGTAGGCTTTCCAGGGTCAATAGGAGCTTCTGCTGCATGGCTGTGGAAAAATACTTGAAAGGCAGTCTACAGAAAAGGATTGGAAATGAAATATACCCCTCCACAGAAAGAGGACCAAGAGCAGCATCTGCGTAGGAGACCTGTTTCTGAAAAGTAGATCTTTGCCCTAACATCTCTGAGGCTTAAGCTTGTTGATAAGCATGAGTCGATGCATGTATATTTATTGTGCATAGCAATATAGTCTTATAAGTGGGCTTAAAGGCCTTGATTGAAACTAGCAATCAGTTTCCTTCTGCTTGCTTTCTCCATATAATGTGACATAGTCTAAAATCCTTAAGTTCTGATGGAAAGTTCTGAATTATTAATTAGCCAGTTAATGACAGGTGGTGAGATCTTTTCATGCTACAGCCCTGTCAGTAGGTGTTTATTGCTCTGTTTTACCAGCAGCCCTGCTATTACTGTGGGGCCAGAAGAACCTCACATAGAGGCATGATACGTATCAGTAGAGATAGCTCTTTAAAGACTCCCTTTTGCCTGGGAGGTCAGCTGAAGGTTATTATGAACAAATTATTGCTTCATTTCCGCTGACTAAATAGACAGCCTTAATGATCTGTCACCTAGCAATAGGCTGCCTGTTCAAACATAAAGAATTGCATACTGGTGGCTTATAACTAGAATCAGTTCATTTTAGGTATTCGCTTCTCAAGCATGTTTCCGAGATACATATAGTATTTGCATATTCATGAGCCTCTGCAGACATTGGTACCATGAGGAGGCCTGTCTGATAATGTGATACATGTTTGTACTGTGTCCTGAGGCACTTAGAGTCTGCTAAGTGAATCAAATCTGTTCAGGCCTGTTCTTCCTAAGTGGTGTTCTTGGCCTAAAGGAGTGGGGCTGCAATCAACATTTGTGTACAGTACCCTACATTTTTCCCATCCACCTACCTCTTTTCCTTGTGAAAGATAATTCCATTTTATAGAAAGGCATTATGCTGGGCCAAATTACTTCTTAGAAAGCCAGAGCATCACTTTCTTATGCTACTGCTGTTCAGAGTTGCAGTCTTTATTTTTCAGCTGCAGGCAGCGAAGGTGACCTGCCCAAGCAAAAGTACACTTTAATTTTTTTTTCTTTACACTACTGAGATATTGATCTCTGACCTTATTTCTTGTGTGCAAATGTGGGGAAAAATAAGAATTAGAAATAACAGTGTAAGTGGGGTGTAGGATGTCGAGGGAAATAGAAACAAGAAAATGAATCTTCTGCACTGAAACAGCAAAAGACCATGGATTTCTCTTCCTAATCTGAACTTTCACTGTCATGATCACATGGCTACTAACATACTATTATTTTCAACAGAGATGAAGTTAAAACATACCACCTAAAAGAAATGAAATTATGTAGCAACGAGAATGTTGGTTACCAAATTTACCAAAGCACATACTTTTGGTAAATTTTAGTGTTAATTCTGTAAAAAATTTGGCTAGCAGTACAAAGTAATTATTCTCTAAGGAATAAACTGCAGCCTAATATATGATGTTACCAGCAAGACAAATAACAGACTATTTCTGACGCATGTTTGAGGTTGCAAACTCCACACAGACCATACTGACAAAGGGAGAAAGAAATGTATTGGGAATACATATAAGAGCTACCATGATAGATGAAAATATTGCTAACGCTACCTGGCCCCCAAAAGTAAATGAACTCAGTCACATTCACTAAGGATATTTGACATTTGCATATGAAAGAAGATTTGACATGGTCAGGCTGACCTCTTGCCTGTCTTTGAAATGGCAGCTTTAAGTGTCAAAGCGAAAATAAGACATGTCATTTTAAGACTTATATATTGTAGCCAATCAAAATATGGCTAAGATTTTTTCCAAAGAAAAAATATTCCTTTAAATCTTTGCATGGTTTTGTGGGATTTTTTTTTTCAGTTAAAGACTTAAACTTGTTTTTAGTCTTAAGTAAATAAGCAAAAAACTCAAAAAGAATATGTTTTTTTTAAGTCCCGAATTAAAAAAAAAAATAATGTCCCTACAATTTCTGGTGGGTTTTGTGTGTGTGTGTGTGTGTGTGTGTGTGATTTTTTAATTTATTTTTATTTTTTTCACAGTAGCTGTTAATTAAAACTTGCCTTTCAAAAAATTATTTGTATGGCTGACAAATTTATAAAAAAAAAAAAATTACAAGAGAATATTTAAATTACTTCTGTCAGAAATGTCTTATTCTTTCAAATGAAAACAAGGCCACAAACCACAAAGGAGGAACTACTTAGTAATGCATCAAATTGAAAGCTGACTATATCATGGCATCTTGATAATGCTGACATAATGTTGCAGCTTGAAAGTCTGTAAATTATATCCGTTTAAATGCTTACTGCCACGTGGAGAAGTAAAGTGAATGCTAGAACAAGCGGCAACTTAGTAATGAAGATAAATACAAAAAGGAAACTTAACTAGCCAGCTAAGCGCCTCCTTTGATTTATCCCAGTAGCTTCCTCTCCAAAGCTCACTGACTACTTCATATCCTGAAAGAAAAAAGAAGATAAATAGTACAGAAAGGCTTGTTGATTATGACAAACAGTGATAATTAATATGCACTTTAAATTACTGTACCAAGCCAGAGGCATAGCTAGGAGCAGAACTTGGCTCAATGTGTTTAATTTACTCCTTTGCCCAGTCACTCTATACACTTTTTGCTAAACTGCATCATAAAAATGTGTTAGTCAGAGTAGTACTTTCTGTGATTTTAAAATTCTTAAAGACAAAGTTCAGTACCCCTTTCAATATCCCTGTTTTGCTTGTGATTAAAAAAAAAAAAAAAGTCCTCTTACTTGTTGTGAAGAAATTTGAATCCATTTTCCTATGAAGCACATCTGCTTTAATAAAAAGGAGTCACAGAGCAAGGCGCTCTCAATTTAGTCAGTAGTAGGGTGCTGTATGTAGTTTCCTGATGTTTTATGGAACACATTGTTGAATGCAGAGGAGACAGAAATTTATTTTAAATGCTGTCTTTCTTTTCTGAATGTGATATAGACTAGAATTCATTATGGACCTGATTCCACACACTTCAAGTTCTGTGGAAGATGTGATGTACTCTCACCCCCTGATGAAGTCAGGATTTGTGCAAAGTTTTACATGGATATATTGAGCTCCAATAGCTTTAGCAGAATGTGGTCTCAGTCACACCCTCTATAATTAGAGGATGATGTTGTCCAAAATTCTGCTATAAAAGTGCATATTGATAACAAGGCCTTGAAAGAGAACTCTCATTTATTTCTGATTAGAAGTGTAGAGGCCAAACAAATAGTGAATGTCTTCAGTGATGTGAATGGTTCAGTATTGAACATGGCTAGCAAAACTCTGGTTTCTCAGAAAAGCATATTTCTTTTTTATTTTTAAATTCTCTATTTTTACTCTTATATACAACTACGTGTCTTTTATTTTACTGGATTAAACACAGATTAAATACAGAATGTATATAGCTGTCCTGAATATATCAGACCTTTTCAATGAGGCTTTGATCTATTTCGAAGCCTTTGAAACCTGACTTGGATGAAATGTCAATGTATTCATGGTGTAATGCAGTGAGGAGCATGGAAGTTTCTATTGCTGTCTTTGAGAGTTTATTAGAGAAATGATGCCTGACAAGAACTACACATTATAGAAGAATTGTTAATTTTGAAATTAGCTCTGCCAGATCTGCTTAAATAAGTTTATAGGGGGAAAAAGCGCTCTCAAAATCATCTGAAACGAAGCCTGCAGTGAAGATAAAGCAGAAAGGCTGATGAGGGAATATGTTAGTTCTACCTGCTTTAATCCATTTGTTACCAGGAGGGAACTTAGACTGTATGTAGATTAATGAAGCATTTGAGTCAGATATATACCGATGAACTTGTGTCTGCTTCTCTACCCTTTGTTGCTACAGAACCAGAGAGATGTGAAATTGCCAAAGAACCTACGCCCCGCTAAGAACTCCTCTGATAGTCAATTAGAAAATAAAATGGAAAGTTTAGGAATTGAGGTCCCAGCTTTCTGATCATATGCAATGCATGAAAGGCTACTTTTTCTGGTGTGTACTTTGCTAATGTGTGTGGAATTGGTACACGGAGTGAACTGTTGAGTATGACAGAATGTATAGTGTGAAAGTCACTCCCTCCCAGTAGCCTGACTAATTAGGTGTCATGTGAGGAAATTTTCAGGTATTTTTCACCTCCTAGCCTGCAGTTAGAACATAACTCAAAGCTTTCACCACAGATATTTCAGATTATAGGAAAAGGAATAGAATGTGCACCAAAGCTATTTCAGACTAGTGCATGTGGTCTTAAGAACCGGATCTTGACTGAACATTTAGAATCAATGTCCTTTAAAATCAGCTCTATAATGTCTTATCTGTGACCATTTTTCCTCCTCTGCCTCTTCCTCCATAGCATTTAAGGCACACAGAACAGCCTTACAGCTGTGCCACCAGTGAGAAGGGCAGTTTGAGGTTCTGTGGGAGTAGAGCCATTTACCAAAGCTCTCAGTGGCTAGGTGTTACCGAAAACTCGGAGTAAAGAACTTA